>NW_022292088.1:919833-923006 GCF_002776525.5 Piliocolobus tephrosceles
CTGTACCACTTCTCATCCCATCCCAGCCTGGTCTGTACCACTTCTCAACTTTGGTCCAGGCTGTTCTGACCCTCTGCCCACTCACTCTACAGCCCAGGAAGCCCCTGAGATGGTAGAGCTAAAAAATATACCACAAAGCGGCCCAAGCTATTTGCAAAGTCCAGCAAGTGTGGGCAAACTCCTTTCTGTCCCACAGCCTAAGGTTAGGGAATAGTTACAGCCATTGGTCAGAAAAATTCTCTAGTCTGAGAAAATACATGCGAAAGTATGGCTTTTCCCTAAGAGGTAAAGGTTGGTGTGGTCCAAGTTTGATCCAGTAAGTTTCAATGAAACAAGCATTTTGTGAAGATTTATGGAAACACAGGATTTTTACCTTCTTGGTCCGCAGATGAAGTTTAACAGACACCAGATTCTAAGAAGGGTAAAAGCACAAATAGGAGAAAAGCACCTCTAGAATAAAAAAGAACTGGAAGAGAGTGTAAGAGAGGAGGGGGAAACTGGAGTTAGTATAAATGAATCAGTGGATTAGTTGAAGACAAGGCCTTTTAGACCTTGGATTACAGCAAATCTGCTTAAGACCCACATAGCTCTGTTAGGAAAAGGCAGCAACATGGCAACCAGGATGCTAAATTTTAGACATATTTTTATCGTTTATTGACTAACCATTCGATATGTCCTAGGCATTATGTTGAGTACTTTACACAAATCATATTACCTTATCCTTTAACAACTCAAAATGTAGGTATTCTCATCTTCTTTTTATTGATGAGGAATCTGAAGCTCACAGGGGATAAACCGCCTAAGAAACCCGCATACCAAATAGGAGAGCTATGACTAGAATTCAGGTCTCTCTGGATCCTAAGCCCCTGCAGGCTTTTCCGACTTCACCATAACACCTCCCCAGTAATGAATGAGTTTTTGTTTGTTTTTTTGAGACAGAGTCTCACTTTGATGCCCAGGCTGGAGTGTAGTGGCGCAATCTCAGCTCACTGCAACCTTCGTCTCCCAGGTTCAAGCAATTCCCTTGTCTCAGCCTCCCGAGTAGCAGGGATTACAGGTGCCTGCAACCATGCCTGGCTAATTTTTGTATTTTTAATAGAGACAGGGTTTCACTATGTTGGCCAGGCTGGTCTTGAACTCCTGACCTCTGGCAATCTGCTAGCCTTGGCTTCCCAAAGTGCTGGGGTTACAGGCGTGAGCCACCGCACCTGACCAGTAATTATTATTATTATTATTATTTTTTGAGATGGAGTCTCACTCTGTTACCCAGGCTGGAGTGCAGTGGCATGACCTCCACTCACTGCAACCTCCGCCTCCCAGGTTCAAGTGATTCTCCTGCCTCAGCTTCCCAAGTAGCTGGGAATACAGGTGTGTGTCACCATGCCCAGCTAATTTTTGTATCTTTAGTAGAGACAAGGTTTCGCCATGTTGTCCAGGGTGGTCTCGAACTCCTGACCTCAGGTGATCTGCCTGCCTCAGCCTCCCAAAGTGCTGGGACTACAGGTGTGAGCCACCACATCTGGCCCAGATATGTTTTTAAGGAGACCAGAGAATTCCCCACTAGGCTTCACTGTCAGCAGCCAGAGCAGGGAGGTCCCTGACACTCCTCCAAAATAGCTTGCAAGAAGGAAGAATCCTGGCAGTAATGAATGAGGCTCTGTCCTCACTGCATCCCCCTTCTGTCACTCCTCTCTGCAAACACACAAACAGCCAGAGCCAGCCTTTCCTGCTCAGGCACTGAGGGCCACAGCAGTCAATAGATGCTAGCCTCCACAAACACTGTCAAACAGAATCAGAGGGCAGTTCAAGGGAAAAAGGTCGAAACTTTTCATGTGTGTTCAGGGACAGCCCTTCCAAAAAGATAAAGGCTACGGCACATCATAACTTCTAGATCTGCAGGACAGAAATTACCAACGAAAGGTGATGGCATCTCAGATGAGGACTGAGCTGGCTGGCATATGCGTTCACTGCCCACCCTGCCTCTTTATGTAGGATGGGTTAGTGGCACAAAGGCAATTATGAGGATGAAGTCCAGCATATCAGTAACCTCGGCTCTCCCTGTCCTTCTCTCTGTCTTCTTCCCACCCAAGACACTTCCCCAAGGTGACCCAGGGAAAAACAGCTTCCAGGTTGCCAGAGACCAGTTCTAGGTAACAAACTTAGCAAACAAACAAACAACAACAAACAGAATATTGGGCCATTACTGTTAGTACTATTACCTAAGTCAATAGCTACACAAACAAAAGGTGGGGAAAGTACATAAAATGTAGAAACGGCAGGATTAGAAGTAGACTAAAATCTCATCACCCAGGTCCACTGGAAATGCACCAGGAAGGGAGTAAAATCCTCACTATGCACTGACTAAGCAATAAAAATCAGCAATCCAGCGGAGCGTGAGGGCTCATGCTGGTAATCCCAGCACTTTGGGAGACCAAGGTGAGTGGATCACTTGAGGTCAGGAGTTCAAGACCAGCCTGGCCAACATGGTGAATCCCAGTCTCTATTAAAAACACAAAAATTAGCCTGATCAATCGTTTATTCTTCAATTCATAGTAATCCCCCACACCCCGTTTTTTTTTCCTTTTTCACTTTTTTCTTCCTTTCTGCATTACATGCCCAGACATGCCACAGTACCAGGTGTTATCAGTACCAGCTCACATTCCTTTCCTTATTAAAAAAAAAAAAAAAAAAAACTAGCTGTCTAGCTCATTGCAGACATCTCTTCCCCTTTCCCCTCTCTCCCTTACATGCCCACCTTATCTAAAAAGATTCAAATGTTTAGCCAACCGGGATAGGTTTAGAATGTACAACCTGACCCTGGCCAGCAGGGAAGGCGAAAGGGTACAGGAGCAGAACTTGCATCAGAAATAAAGGTTCTCGTGCCCCCTTTGTTCAGATGTGTTCTCATGGCAACTGGTCAAAGAGAAGCACCCCTCTGTGCAAAAGTAAAATTGCTTTACTACAAATCCTTTAAGTGTTCAATTTCCTTAACATTTTAAGCATTATTCCCAACAGTGGTACACGCCTGTAATCCCAGCAACGCAGGATGCTGAGGCAGGAGAATCACTTGAGCCCAGGAGGTTGAGCTTGCACTGAGCTGAGATCGTGCCACTGCACTCCAGTCTGGGTGACAGAGTGAGACTCCGTCTCAAAAAAAAAAAAAAAAAAAAAAA
>NW_022292088.1:923406-970776 GCF_002776525.5 Piliocolobus tephrosceles
AAAAAAAAAAAAAAAAAAATCAGCAATCCTATCTTCAGGTGAGGTCATCATTCATCTCCATGTCTACGATTCAATCTAATAGTCATGTCCTTTAACCCTCTGCTGCTACCCTAAGCTCTACTACTTGATTTCTAGCTTTATCTACTCACTACACATCCAATCCATATATCAGATCAGTTCTACTCAAATACTGACCATTGTAATCACTCTGGTCTCTTCCTGACCTCCAGCCTCTCTGTGGTTCTGACTAATGGGAGGATCTATACAGCCATTTGGTGTTTAGTTCTCTTGCTAAGGTAAAAGTTGTCAGCCACTTCTGCCTCAGGCACTTTCACTAAGAAAATTTATGCCCCATGTACCAGAAAATAAGCTACTTTAAATTTTCTGTCTGAGAAGCTCAGTCTCTGACAACTTTCCAAAGGGCTTATCCTAAGAACCCTGATGAGCTTTGCTAACATCTCACTTCCATATGCTCTGCAGCACTAGGAAGGAGGCCAATTTCTCCAGGGATAACAGCAGCATTACATACTCCCCAGAAACTCTTTCTTTGTTCTTTTTAAATGTCAGCTGGGGATAATTATGAGAATGAAAACTAGCTTTTCAGTGAGCACAGGGATTTTGAGCATGTGAAGTACGTTCTGCTGTCCATAGGAACTGTCCTCCCACAGAACACACTGATGAGAAAAAGACGAAAGACTCTCTCTACCATAGGTCTCTAATTCTCAAAACCACTTCACTCAGAAATACAGACTGGCCTCCAGGTGACACAGAGCCAGGTGGGCCAGGTGCTGTTTGGAAGCTTTAACTTCAATCTTTTTCTAGATGGATGCCTGTCATCCCCTCTTCCCCCACCATCACACCACTCTAGCTCTTTGGACCCTCCCTATGTTTTAAGCTCCTTTACCTACTTTCTCTGTCTCCTTTTCCAGGTAAATGTAGTGATGGAGAAGTGGGAGGTGTACTGTTTGTTAATTTGGGGTTGAAGTGGGGAACTGTCAGAAGAAAACTTTCAAATCTTCTGAATTCCCCCTTTAGTCTCTGAAAGCCACCGTTTTTGAACATTATGTTTGTTTATTTTATTTATTTTTGAGACAGAGTCTTACTTTGTCATCCAGGCTGGAGTGCAGTGGCGTGATCTCAGCTCACTGCAACCTCTGCTTCCTGGGTTCAAGTGATTCTCCTGCCTCAGCCTCCAGAGTAGCTGGGATTACAGGCACCCACCACCACGCCCGGCTAATTTTTGTATTTTTAGTAGAGGTGGGGTTTCACCATGTTGGCCAGGCTGGTCTCGAACTCCTGACCTCAAGTGATCCGCCCGCCCTGGCCTCCCAAAATGCTGGGATTACAGGTGTGAGCCACCACACCCAGCCTGAAAGCCACCTTTGAGCAGTCTGTATTTGCAGAGTTTAGGAGCACTAATGGTATCTTGAGGTTAGGGTTTCACTCTCCATGACTGTACCCCTATGCTTCAGTAAGCCAGAAAAGGAATATGATAAGCATCATTCTTACTTTAAAATGAGAAAATTAAGGCAAAGAGAACAAAAGTAAGTTACATAACAACAACAGTAGCTGCAGTTGAAAAACAATTATTCTGATTTCCAGTCTTCTGCTCTATACATACAAAGGCAAAATAGATCACATTTGTCAGGTAGACCAGTTTCCTGAGAACAAACCTGAAGGCAGCTCTGTGGCATCTGTCTTGATTTCAATTCACAGAAACATGGCTGCTACTCCTAGCTTTTCCCTCCTTGACCTCTGGGGCCAGTGGCTTAGGAAGAAAAGGATATACTAGCCTCCTCACCTTGAGATGATAGAGCACAACACCTGTGCTGAGCACATCATCCTCCAAGGCCATCAGGTGTGGCAGACTGGAGTCGATGACCACCCCAGCCCTCCTCCTGTTGATGTCCACACTGTAATGCTCCATGAGGGCCTGCCAATCATTCCATTTCTGGGTCCAGTCTTTAGTCAGCTGGTCTACCTGCAGAGGTATAGGAGGTGATCTGAGACACTCAGCATGGGGAACACACTAAAGGTCAGAAGTCATTACATCTATTCCTATTTCCCCAGGGTACTACTTTATTGTGCTCCTCACAGATACTATTCAAAGCCCCACAGAAGCCCTTACCTCCTCCAACTGCAAGCTGTGTTTTCCAAGTTTTCTTCAATAAGCAAGTGTTACTTGTATAAACAGAAGACCCCTCAATAAACGTTATTTTTAAAGTTTTCTGCAATGAACATGTACTGTTTTCATAATTAGAAAAAAAATGCTATTTTCAAGTTATTTTTAAAAAATTAATCAGGATGTTAGACATCTGTGTTTATAATTTCCCTTTCCCCACCCCACTTTTATATGATCCATACTTGGGAATCCTTTTATGACCTAACACTTCTTTCCCAAAGTACAGTACTTTGAGCTATCATATAAGCTTGCACATGGCTCACAGAACCACAAAGCACTGAGAGGAATTTCCCCAGGTGGAACTAAGACTATATGGAAATTGTCTGGAAGATCATGTAATAAGACAATA
The DNA here is from genome assembly GCF_002776525.5 of Piliocolobus tephrosceles. Lineage (NCBI taxonomy): Eukaryota > Metazoa > Chordata > Mammalia > Primates > Cercopithecidae > Piliocolobus > Piliocolobus tephrosceles. The sequence continues at coordinate 925,938 of NW_022292088.1, forward strand.
AAAACAATAACAGTAAAATACTGAGTGCTTAATGTGTACCAGGAACAGAGTTTTAAGAGTAAATATATCCACGCTTAAGGTAAGACCGCCTTAGGGACATGCACAGTGATAAATGCAGGGTCCTTTTTATTCTCTTAGTGGAAACTGATGCCTAAGCAATGAGCTTATCCTGGGAATGGAAGAACTGAGGAAGCTCAGGGGAAAAAAAAAAAAAAAAAAATTAGATGTAGCTAAGTATTTCTCTCATAAAGGGAATACTTAAAAAAAAAATTATGCCAGGTTGGCTAGGCATGGTGGCTCACGCCTGTAATCCCAGCACGTTGGGAGGCCAAGGCAGGCGGATCACGAGGTCAGGAGATCGAGACCATCCTGGCTAACACAGTGAAACCCGTCTCTACTAAAAATACAAAAAATTAGCTGGGCGTAGTGGTGGGCACCTGTAGTCCCAGCTACTTAGGAGGCTGAGGCAGGAGAATGGTGTGAACCCGGGAGGCGGACCTTGCAGTGAGCCGAGATGGCACCACTGCACTCCAGCCTGGGCAACAGAGTGAGACTCTATCTCAAAAAAGAAAAAAAGAAAAAAAATTATGCCAGGTTTAGGTACGAGTACTTTATGTGCTCTAGAAACATTATTTTAATAATCATTGAGTTGAAGTTTGGAAACCAGGAAACTACAGGGTACCTGTAAAGGGCTGGGTTGGATAGGGACCCCTGGCATTGGTGAGTGGCAGGGTACTCTGGCTTACAGTTCAGCCAACCTGGCACAGCTGCCCCCTGGCTAGCTTTCATCACCTATTCCTACACTGCCTAAGATGATACAGTCAACAAGGGGAAGGTTCAAGTCCAGCTCAGCTGGCCTGCATAATGGAAGTATGCTCATGAGTTTGGAATGATTTCGGCTCACCTACTTCATCTCTTAGTATAGAGGGATGATATTTTCTGAACCAAAAATCAGAATACATGACTGAAGGAGGAATTTTTTAGAGAAACTTCTAGACGTGTTATTCAGTCTTGAGGTTTAGTAAGGGTGACAAAATGTTAACGTGGCCAGGATACTCTAATGACATATGAGGATGATGCAACAGAATATTAGAAATTGAAACATTTGGTTGTAGGATTTACATCTAACCCATCTGCCGGGTGTGGTGACTCACACCTGTAATCCCAGCACTTTGGGAGGCTGAGGTGAGTGGATCACCTGAGATCAGGAGTTTGAGACCAGCCTGGCCAACATGGTGAAACACCTTCTCTACTAAAAATACAAAAAATTAGCCTGGCATGGCAGTGGGCACCTGTAATCCCAGCAACTCAGGAGGCTGAGACTGGAGAACTGCTTGAATCCAGCAGGCGGAGGTTACAGTGAGCCAAGATCACACCACTGCACTCCAGCCTGGATGACAAGAGTGAAACTCCATCCCAAAATCATAAAAAATAGGCCAGGTGTGGTGGCTCATGCCTGTAATCCCAGTACTTTGGGAGGCTGAGGTAGGCGTATCATGAGGTCAGGAGTTCAAGACCAGCCTGTCCAACATGGTGAAACCCCACCTCTACTAAACATACAAAAATTAGCTGGGTGTGGTGGTGTGAGCCTGTAATCCCAGCTACTCGGGAGGCTGAAGCAGGAGAATTGCTTGAACCTGGGAGGCGGAGGTTGCAGTGAGCTGAGATTGCACCATTGCACTCCAGCCTCGGTGACAAGGTGAGACTCCATCTCAAAAAATAAAAATAAAAAATAAAAAAATAAAAATAAATCTAATCTGTCAACAAAAACAACTGCCCACCATTTTTTCCTTTTAAATATTTCTGGGGGCCAGGTGCAGTGGTTCATGCCTGTAATCTCAGCACTTTGGGAGGCCAAGGTGGGTGGATTACCTGAGGTCAGGAGTTCAAGACCAGCCTGGCCAATGTGGTGAAACCCTGTCTCTACTAAAAATGCAAAAATTACGTGGGTGTGGTGGTGCACGCCTGTAGTAGCTACTCGGGAGGCTTAGGCAGGACAATCACTTGAACCTGGAAGGTGGAGCTGAGATCATGCCACTGCACTCCAGCCTGGGTGACACAGTGAGGCTCCCTCTCAAAAAAAATAAAATTAATTTTTAAAAAAGTCTCTGGGAATCACCATTTATTCTACTTTTCCAAAATGTCTTGTCCTTGCCCTCACTGGGTTACAGTAGTCTCTTTCCTGGTTGGTCCTCTGCTTCCAGTCTTCCCACCTTTCAATTCACCATGCATACAACTATCATATTAATTTCCCAAAGATACTCCTTTATTATGTCACCAACCTGATTCAAGAAGCTATTAATCCTGTTTACACCAAGTTCAAACCTTCTAAACTTGCCCTAACCTTTCCTGCACTACCCTCTACCATGAACACCCATTCTAACCAGCTTAGTCTTCCTCACAGTGTGTGCTTCCACGTGGCCTCTGACACCCCTTCCTTCTCCCAGTTTCAAGGCTTTGCTTATGTTATCCCTCCCTCACCCAATGCCTTACCCCTTCTCCCTATGTAACAACCCCAGCAAACCTTCCAGGGCTAGTTCAAGGTCAGTTCTCTGCCTTCCAGCACCAACATATGATGTCTGCTCTGAAAATCCCAAACCATAATGATTTATTCCTTCCCTAGACTCTTTTCATCTAAATCACATGGTTCATGAAACACACTATTCTTTAAATGTGTTTCCAACTAGACTGCAAACCATTTGAGGGCAGGGACCTCTCTGTACCTCTTGCAGCAACATGCTGAGAACCTATTTGGTCCTCAAACAATGAAGGTTGACTGATTTACAGGCAAGAAAACAGTCTTTTCCCCCCAGGCTACTCTCACTATCCAAAGGACTTATGAATCCCTGAGAGAACAACACAAAGTCAGAAAGCCATTAACACTCCCCTAGGCAAACACATCCCCTGGTCAAGGCTTAAAGGAAACAAACATTGTCTTCAAATTAGACAGCTCTTCTCTGCCCTGCCAAGGGAGCAACCCTACCTAGCCCAGGAATAATGGAGGGAGCTCCCAGGGTGATGTAAAGCACTACTGAGTCCACCCAACACACCCACCTTCAATTCATTTTGGAGAACCAGCTCCTTCAGGTTTTCATCCTTTTCATCATTCAATGAACCAAAGTTTCTCTGCACAAAGATAGAGATGTGCTTTGATGTTTTCCTGGTCTGAACTTCAGGTAGGTCCCACCCTTACACTTGTGAAGGAAGATGAGGTGCAGATAAAGGAAAGACTTTATCATTAAAATGAGAAATAAATCAGGAGCCTACGTATTTGGGCTCATATTAGTACAAAGATGGAAAATAAAAATAAATTTTCCTAAAGGGCCCCATTCTCCGTACCTGCCCACACAGGGCAAGGACCATTCAGGCACAAGACAAGGGATGATAAAGTGAAAAAATGCCCACACCACCTGAAGCTACACCAAGAAATCAGATAAATCTCTGTTTTGTCTTTGCTCCTGTCTCTGCCTCATGAGAGTCAACTGAGAACACGGCATGCAGCAGGGCCCAGACTCTATGGAGAAGAGAGGCTCAGAAGGAGAATTTCACTTAAGTATGGAAAGGTTCTGACTGTCGGCATACCAGTTCAAAGCTCAGCAGCAGGGCTTTCAGTCTTTCAATCTCTTCTCTGAGTTCTCTAATCAGCTTTACGTTTGCATCCTGAAACAGAGAGAACTCCATCACCGCTGATTGTTATCAAGTCCCACTCAGCTGTGAAATGCTATTTGCAATTGGCTTGGAAGAGGTAGATTACTCCTTTGGAGTAGGCTCTACAGCGGTCAGTCATTCTCAAGTTGTGGTCCCAGGACCTGCAGCATCCACTTCACCTAAGAACTTGTTAGAAATGTACACTTTGGCCCACCCCAGACCTACTAAACCAGAAACTCTGAAGGACTGGGGCCCAGCAGTGTTCGAACAAACTCTCCAGGTGATTCTGATACACACTAAAATTTGAGAATGACTTCCCTAGAGGTCAAGCAGGTAACACAAAAGCTAGGGCATGTATAGGTAGTAGGTGTTAACCTTCCTGTATTGTGACTAAGCCTAATACTGCCTAATTACATTGCCTTTTTAAAACAGTCTACATATGGGTTATATATATGTGTGTGTGTATATACATATATGTATATATGTGTGTGTGTATATATGTGTATACATATATATATATATGTAGTGTGTGTCTGGCCACCACCTATGATCCCTGCTCTGGAACTTCTCACTGAAATTGTGAAGGAACATTTGAAAAATTCTCATTTAGCTTTGAAAAACCAATGAATAGTTTTGTGTGGGCAGAGGAGAAAAACAACAGAGAGAAAAAACATTAAAAGATAAACAAAAACCAGTGAATTCCTACACTCTCCTTTTAATATCAAAACAGAGAAGTCACTGCAATTTGCAAAGAGAAAAATAAAACACAGACAACTTGCATAAAAAAACACAGGCATAAGACTGGGCACCTTGGCCCACACCTGTAACCCCAGCACTTTGGGAGGCTGAGGTGGGAGGATCATTTGAGTCCAGGAGTTTGAGACCAGCCTGGGCAATATTGTGGGACCTTGTTTCTACAAAGTTTTTTTTTTTTTTTTCAATTAGCCTAATGTGGTGGCATGCACCTGTGGTCCCAGCTACTCAGGAGGCTGAGGTGGGAGGATCGCTTAAGCCCTGGAGGTTGAAGCTGCAGTGAGCCACAACAGTGCCACTGCACTCCAGCCTGGACAACAGAGCAAGATCCCTTCTCAAAACAGGCAAACAAATACAAAAACACAGGAATAAATCAACATAAATTCAAAATAAAAGCAGTAAACACAAATTTTTAAATGAACTTTCTTAGAGTGAGCCATTATTGCACCACTGCACTCCAGCCTGGGTGACAAAGTGAGACCCTGTCTCTAAAAATAAAATAATAAAATAAAAAATAAATGACCTTTCTTAGAGCGATAATGGTAAAATAAGGAATCTTAAGAGGAATGGCCTTAGGGAAGTATCTAAAATAAGTTATTCATAAAAGGTTACTGAATGAAGGGCAATAGAGATAGGAGAGAAGGAGATGACAGTACAAGAAAGAATTCTACTCCCTCACCATTTGGAGAACAAGTCTGGAAAGCTGAGGGGAGTACAAAGAGAAGGAAATCAACAAGAGAGAAAAAAAAATAAGGAGAGCTTTGTGTAAACTATATCAGACCAGGACTTCTGAAAAGGTCTCACCTCGTTTACTCGTGGCTTGTTGATAATGTTTTTGGCACTGGATGCATATCTCAGTGTGCTCATGGTCTCACTGTAGCTAGTGTGTGCAGGAGACACCGCTGAGGTAGAAGAAGAAAGTTTAAAAACATGCCAGCCCATCCATCCCAGCCCTTATTCACTTGCCTTGATACTACTGCCCATGCTGTATAAGACCCCTGATGAAATGAGAAACCTGGGTGGCCATGGCCCTTTCTCTGAGATACAGTACCAGTCCCAACACAGATCCAGCTCTGGCATCCCACTCACTGGCAACCATGATGGTTTTAGAGTTGCCTCCAAGGCTGTCCTTCAGCAGCCAGGTCAACACAGAGTCTCGGTATGGGATATAAGACTGCCTTCGGGAGGGTGCCCCTCCACTGCTGGTCCCAGAAGGAGAGCTAAGGATTCCACTGTCACCACCATTGCTGACTGAGCTGTTGAGGCTCTGGCAGCTGCTGAAAACTTGGGAGTTCTGGGCTTAAAAGATGAAAAAAGAAAATGGAAGAAAGAAAGAATTATGAAGCAAATATATTAAAACAAAACAATGGTTGGAGAACACAGACTTAACTATCATATTTCCTAATCCCTTTCTGCATAGAATAGAGTATTTTAGGGATTCCTAAAGACTTCAGACTTAGGATACGAAATGTTTGAGCCACATAATTTTTTTAGACTCCCCTCTTTTAGAACTGATGGTAGTAAGATAGCATTCTACTCTAAAACCAAGGACAAATATCAATTTTTCATGCCCCAAACTAGAAGATAACCTTACCAAAAGGAACCCTGTGTCTACCCTATTGTGACAACATGAAAACATGAGTTACTTTCCAAAGTCTCCCTCCCAGTCCTATTATCTATCAGCAAAATACCTAAGGTGGAGATGACAATTCCCAGAGTCACAAGGGACTTGTTGATATTGGCTCCTTCAGTAATGCGGTCCTTACAGTAACTGGGGTCTGCTCTTTCACTAAAACACAGTCAATGAGAAACAAAAACAAAAGCAAAAAAAACATTGTCTTTATAATACTGTTGAAAAATATTATCCATTATTCTGTATATCATGCTGTAAAAGACTCACATAATAAATTCCTTTCAGAATTCAGTTTCAGAAAAAAATGTTACCATCTTGTAATGAACTGGACTTTTTCTGCTTCTCAGGCAATAAAAATCGAATAACTCTTTAGGTTTCTGTTTTTGACTGTCAGAACACTTTATGCTAAATGTAATGCTCATTTACAATTATGATATTAGCATGACTTTTTGGTATATTCACTTCTCTATCTTTATTGTTTTAAATTCATGTATTTATAGCTTTATGGGATTTGTGTCATTAGCTGACAACAGTTTTGAATTTCTTTTTAAAGTATTAAAGGAAATATTAATATTAAGGAAATATTAAAAATTCACACTTCCAATTGGCTAATAGTTTCTTTCAAACAGCACTCCGTTCTTAAGGGAATACTGTATCATATTAATTATCTGTTTTAAAATAAGAAAATTTGCCTTATTTCATCTTACACTTTCTTGTGATCACATTATCCCCCTCAAGACTAACTCTTTTTAAATACATATGTAATTATAATTCATGCTCTCTTCTAATACCTACAAGGCAGTATCTTCTCAACCTTTCAAGATTTTTAAAACTTATTTTCTTTAGAGATGGGGTTGAGCTATGTTGTTATGTTGCCCAGGCTGGCCTCAAACTCCTGGGCTCAAGTGAACCTCCCAACCTCAGCTTCCTGAATAGCTGGGACTATAGATGTGCACCATCAAGTAAAACTTTTTTTTTTTTTTTTTTAACAGAGTCTCGCTCTGTCGCCCAGGCTGGAGTGCAGTGGCGCGATTTTGGCTCACTGCAAGCTCCACCTCCTGGGTCCACGCCATTCTCCTGCCTCAGCCTCCCAAGTAGCTGGGACAACAGGTGCCTGCCACCACGCCCGGCTAATTTCTTTTTTGTATTTTTAGTAGACACAGGGTTTCACTGTGTTAGCCAGGATGGTCTCGATCTCCTGACCTCATGATCCACCTGCCTCAGCCTCCCAAAGTGCTGGGATTACAGGCGTGAGCCACAGCACTCGGCCTAAAACTTTTTTTTTAAGAACTGCATAGAAATCAATATTAAATAAAGAGAAAATAAAATCAATAGTAAATCAGAGAAAAGGTGTACTAATTCAGTTACCTTCACTGAAAGCAGTGGTTTTTTAATCTTTCCTATACATTAGAATCACCTGGGCAGATTTAACAATCTCCTGATGCTTGCACTCCCACCAATCTCACTAATAATCTGATGTATCTGATCTGAGGTATAGGTATGGGGAGTTTTAAAAGGGCCTCAGGTGGCCAGGTGCAGTGGCTCAAGCTTGTAATCCCAGCACTTTGGGAGACTGAAGCAGATAAATCGTCCAAGGCCAGGAGTACAAGGCCAGTCTGGGCAACATAATGAGATGTTGTCTCTACAAAAAAAAAAGAAAAGCCAGATGTGGTGTCATGTGCCTGTAGTCCCAGCTACTCCAGAGGCTGAGGCAGGAGGGTCGCTTGAGCCCAGTAGTTCAGAGTTACAATGAGCCATGATCATACCACTGCACTCCAGCCTGGAGCCTGGGCAACAGATTAAGACTGTCTCAAAAAAGAAAAGGTTCTCAGGTGATTGATTTAATGTGCAACCAAGATTTAGAATCCCTCATGTATAGGAACTTTTCAGCCCCCAGAAAATAACTTCTTAACCTAGCATTCGAAGAGCTTCTTTTGTAATATTCTCAGGATGACTGAAATGTGAAAAAGATTGGAAGAGCTTATTCCCTGTAAAACACTTACAAGAGTAATTCCTCTTAGCTTTGAAATCCTAATTACCTGCCTGCTAGGTCCACAAAGTTGATCTTGCTAACCATTTCAGAAGGGAGGTTGTTCTCCAGGATTGCCTAGAGGAGAAAGCACATTTAAAGCCTGTCATTTGGAACAATTTGTATTGTTTTCCCCTTAAACATTCCTCTAACCAAGGTGACATTTTGGATTTTTATCCAATTTACTCAACAAATCTGTATTCTAATGTGATGCAAACCAGATATCTCTCAATATCTGACAGATAAAATCAATAGGGCCCTGGATCATCACTTTAAAAACAAAACAAAACAAAAACACCAGAACTTACAGACTAAGCAAACTTCCATGAAGCTCACTAAGCATAACCTTCAGGGGCATTGGGAATTTCAGTACAATTCACCATGCAAATGCTCAACTCCCTCCCAGGGGGCTCTGACTCTTACCAGCAGAGAGCCACAGCATGTGGGTGGCCTCTGATGGCCTCTTGGTAACCTAAGTCACAGCACCTTGCCCGGGCAGAAACTCTGCCCTATAAGTTCTATTTAGTGGCATCCAGCCCCCAAGAAGAAACTACTCTGACCCCCACCCTGATTCAATGTGGATTTTGTTACTTTGTTTTAGAAATTAATTTTGGGGATTTTTTTTTTTTGAGAGAGTTTTGCTCTTGTTACCCAGGCTGGAGTGCAATGGTACGATCTCAGCTCACTGCAACCTCTGCCTCTCAGGTTTAATTGATTCTCCTGCCTCAGCCTCCCAAGTAGCTGAGATTATAGGCATGCACCACCAGGCCCGGCTAATTTTGTATTTTTAGCAGAGACAGGGTTTCACCATGTTGGCCAGGCTGGTCTTAAACTCCTGACCTCAGGTGATCTGCCCGCCTCGGCCTCCCAAAGTGTTGAGAATACAGGCATGAGCCACTGCACCGACTAGAAATTGTTCATGTTATACATCATCAACCGAATGTAGTTTTAGAACATTTCAAATAATCCCCAAATCCCTCAAGTCTTTGCAATCAATCTCTGTTCCCATTGACAGCTTGAAGCAATCACTTAACTTTCTATGTCTGAAAGTCTGCCTTTTCAGAGTGTTTCATATAAATAGAATCATACAATGTCTGGCTCTTTTCACTGTACATAATTATTTTGAGATTCATCCATGTTAAGGCATGCATCAATAGTTTATCCATTTTTACTGCTATTATTCCATTGTATGGATATGCCATAGTTATCCATTTGCCTTTTGATAGATGTGTGGGTTGTTTCCATTTTGGGGTAATTACAAATAACAGTTATGCATTTGTGTACATCTTTTTGTGGACATTTCTCTTGGATAAACACCTAGGAGTAGAATTGCTGGGTCATATGGTAGTTATAGATTTAACTTTTTAAGAAACTGCTAGGCTGGGCACGATGACTCATGCCTGTAATTCCAGCACTTTGGGAGGCGGAGGCGGGTGGATCACGAGGTCAGGAGATTGAGACCATCCTGGCCAACATGGTGAAACCCCGTCTCTACTACAAATACAAAAATTAGCCCAGCATGGTGGCATGTGCCTGTAGTCCCAGCTACTCAGGAGGCTGAGGCAGGAGAATCGCTTGAACCCGGGAGGTGGAGGTTGCAGTGAGCCAAGATCATGCCACTGAACTCCAGCCTGGGTGATAGAGTGAGACTCCATCTCAAAAAAAAAACAAAAACAACAACAAAAAAATCTGCTAAATGCTTTTCCAAAGTTGTTACACCATTTACATTCCCACCAGTAGAGCAGTGTATGAAAACTCCTGCTCCTATGCAACTTGCTGATACTTAGTATATTAGGCATGTTAAAAGGTGGGTAGCGGTATCTTGTTTGGTTCTAATTTGTGTTTCCCTAATGAATAAGAATGTTGAGAATTTTTGCATGTACTTAATTGTCACTAGCTTATTTTGTTTAGTGAAATGTCAGTTTAAAATTTTTGCCATTGTTTTGAGTTGTTTTCTTATGGTGTTTAGAGTTCTTCATATATTCTGGATATAATTCCTTCATCGGATGTATGTTTAGCAAAGTTCTACCTATCTGTTTTTTTTTGTTTTTTTTTTTTTGTTTTTTTTTTTTTTTTGAGAGGGAGCCTTGCTCTTTCACCCAGCTGGGGTGCAGTGGCACGATCTCGGCTCACTGCAACCTCCACCTGCTGGGTTCAAGCAATTCTCCTCCTCAGCCTCCCAAGTAGCTGGGATTACAGATGTATGCCACCAAGCCTGGCTAATTTTTGTATTTTTAGTAGAGACACAGTTTTCACCATCTTAGCCAGGCTGGTCTCAAACTCCTGACCTCAAGTGATCCACCCGCCTCGGCCTCGCAAAGTTGTGGGATTACAGGCATGAACCACTGCACCTGGCCTGCATTTCTTTTTATTCTCCTAACAGTGTCTTTAAGAGAGAAAAAAGGGGCCAGGCACGGTGGTTTATGCCTGTAATCCCAGGACTTGGGGAGGCAGAGGCAAGCTGGATTGCTTGAGGTCAGGAGTTCGAGATCAGCCTGGCCAACATGGTGAAACCCCGTCTCTACTAAAAATACAAAAATTAGCCAGGCATGGTAATGTGTGCCTGTAATCCTAGCTACTTAGGTGGCTGAGGCAGGAGAATTACTTGAATCCGGGAGGTGGAGGTTGCAATGAGTCAAGATCATGCCACTGTGCTCCAGCCTGGAGACTGAGCAAGACTCAGTATCATTATTTAAAAAAAAAGTGCAAAAGGCCAGGCGTGGTGGGTCATGCCTATAATCCCAGCATTCTGGGAGGCTGAGACAGGAGGATCACTTGAGCCTAGGGATTTAAGACCAGCCTGGGCAATATAACAAGATCTTGTCTCTATAAAAAAAAAATTAAAAAGTTATTTTGTACACTGTAAGTGTATACACACACACGTGTAAGTCCCAGCTACTTCAGAGGCTGAGGCGGGAGGATCGCTTGAGCCCAGGAGGTTGAGGCTGCAGTGAGCCATGATTGCGCCACTGCACTCTAGCCTGGGTTACAGAGTGTGACCCTGTCTCAAAAAAAAATTATAAAAGTACAAAAGTTTGAAATTTTGATTAACTCCAAATTTCAATTTGTATTTTTGTTCAATTTATGTTTTCAGTGCCATATCTATAAAACCTTTGCCTAATCAAAAATCACAAAGGTTCTCCTAAGTTATCTTCTAAAGTTTAATAGTTTCAGGTTTCCCACTTAGATCTATGATTCAATGAGTTAACTTTTCGATAAAGTGCAAAATATAGATCAAAGTTTTTTTTCATATAGACATCCAATTGGTCTCCCATCACTTGCTGAAAAGATAGTTTCTCCACTGAATTGCCCTTGCAACTTTATTAAAAATCAGTTGCCTATATATGTATGAGTCTATTTTGGACTCTATTCTGTTCCCGTAATCTATTTATCTTAACACTACCACCACACTATCTTGGTTACTTTAGCTTTAGGAAGCATAGGGTTTATCTCAGATAATGCTCCATGTGCACTTGAAAATATGTGTATTCTGTGATGTTGAATGAAGTGTTCTGAAAATGTCAGTTAGGTCACATAGTTTGATAATGTTGCTCAAATCTTCTATTTCCTCACTGATTTGTTTGGTTATCTACCTACTACTGGAAATTAGGTACTAAAATATCCAACCATTGTTGAACTGTCTATTTTAATCTTTCAATTCCATCAGTTTTTTCACGTATTTTGAGGTTTGGTTGTTCAGAGTGCCTAGATTTATAAATGTTATATTTCTTCAATGTACTGACTGACCCTTTGTCATTATGAAACATTCCTGTCTCTAGTATTTGTCTTAAAACCACCTTTTTTTTTTTAAGACGGAATCTCGCTCTTGTCGCCCAGGCTGGAGTGCGATGGTGCAATCTCAGCTCACTGCAACTTCGGCCTTCTGGATTCAAGTGATTCTCCTGCCTCAGCCTTCCAAGTAGCTGGGACCACATGCTTGGCTAATTTTTTTTTTTTTTTTGTATTTTTAGTAGAGACGGGGTTTCACTATGTTGGCCAGGCTGGTCTCAAACTCCTGACCTCAGGCGATCCATCCACCTCAGCTTCCCAAAGTGCTGGGATTACAGGCTTCAGCCACCGTGCCCAGCCTTAAAACCTATTTTTTTGCCCGACATTAAAATACCACTCCAGTTCTCTTATGCTTTACTTTTTAAAAATTTTCAATAGGTTTTGGAGGAAGAGATGGTGTCTGGTTACATGAGTAAATTATTCAGTGGTGATTTCTGAGATTTTGGTGCACCCATCACTCAGTGTACCTTGTACCCAAGGTGTAGTCTTTTATCCCTTACCCCCCGTTCCCACAAGTCCCCAAAGTCCATTCTTATCATTCTTATGCCGTTGTGTCCTTATGCCTACGTGTCCTTACGCTTTTGTATCATTCTATGCCTTTGTGTCCTTATAGCTTAGCTCCCACTTATGAGTGAGAAGATATGTTTGGTTTTCCATTCCTGAAGTACTTAACTTAGAATAATGGTCTCCAATTCCATCCAGGTTGCTGCAAATGCCATTATTTCATGCCTTCTTATGGCTGAGTAGCATTCCACAGTATACATATACCACATTTTCTTTATCCACTCATTGACTGATGGACATTTGGGCTGGTTCTATATTTTTGCAAATGTGAATTGTGCTGCTAAAACATGCATGTGCAAGTATCTTTTTCATATAACGACTTCTTTTCCTCTGGGTAAATCCACTTGTAGTTCTTTAAGGAATCTCCACACAGTTTCCTATAACGGTGGTACTAGTTTATATTCCCAACAACAGTGTAAAAGCATTCCCTTTTCGCCATATCCATGCCAACATCTTTTTTTTTTTTTTTTTTTGAGACGGCTGGAGTGCAGTGGCGTGATCTTGTCTCACTGCAACCTCTGCCTCCCAGGTTCAAGCAATTCTCTGGCCTCAGCCTCATGAGTAGCTGGGACTACAGGAGCGTGACACCACACACAGCTAATTTTTGTATTTTTAGTAGATACAGCATTTCACCACGTTGGCCAGGCTGGTCTCGAATGCCTGACCTCAGGTGATCCACCTGGCTCAGCCTCCCAAAGTGCTGGGTTTACAGGCGTGAGCCACCGACCCAACCTCTTCTTTGATTTTTTGATTATGGCCATTCTTGCAGGAGTAAGGTGGTATTGCATTGTGGTTTTGATTTGCATTTCCCTGATAATCAGTGATGTTGAGCATTTTTCTTCCCTATGTTTGTTGCCATTTGTGTATCTTCTTTTGAGAACTGTTTATTCATGTCCTTAGCCCACTTTTTGATGGGACTGTTTTTTTCTTGCTGATTTGAGTTCCTTGTAGATTCTGGATATTAGTCCTTTGTAGGATGCATAGATTGCAAAGATTTTCTCCCATTCTGTGGGCTGTTTACTCTGATTACTTCTTTTGCTGTGCAGAAAATTTTTGTTTTATTTAAGTCCCATCTATTTATCTTTGTTTTTGTTGCATCTGCTTTTGGATTCTTGCTCATGAAGTATTTGCCTAAGCCAACGTCTAGAAGGATTTTTCCAATGTTATCTTCTAGAAGTTTTATGGTTTTAGGTCTTATATTTAAGTCTTTGATCCATCTTGAGTTGATTTTTGTATAATGTGAGAGATGAGGATCGTGTCATTCCCCTACATGTGGCTTGCCAATTATCCCAGCAACATTTGTTGAATAGGGTGTCCTTTCCCCACTTCACATTTTTGTTTGCTTTGTCGAAGATTAGTTGACTGTAAGTATTTGGCTTTATTTCTGCATTTTCTATTCTGTTCCATTGGTCTATATGCCTGTTTTTGTCCCAGTACCATGCTGTTTTGCTAACTATTGGCCTTCTAGTATACTTTGAAGTTGGGTAATGTAATGCATCCAGATTTGGTTTTGTTGTCGTTTTTGAGACAAAGTCTCACTCTGTTGCCCAGGCTGGAGTGCAGTGGTGTAATCTCGGCTCACTGCAACCTCTGCCTCCCAGGTTCAATAGATTCTCCTGCCTCAGCCACCCGAGTAGCTGGGATTACAGGTGCCCACCATCACGCCCAGCTAATTTTTTCTATTTTTAGTAGAGGCGGGTTTCACCATGTTGGCCAGGCTGGTCTCAAACTCCTGACCTCAAGTGATCCACCTGCCTTGGCCTCCCAAAGTGCTGGAATTACAGGCATGAGCCACTGTGCCTGGCCCAGATTTGTTCTTTTTGCTTAATCTTGCTTTGACTATGTGGGCTCTTTTTTGGTTCCGTATGAATTTTAGGACTGTCTTTTCTAGTTCTGTGAAGAACAATGGTGGTATTTTGATGGGAATTGCATTGAATTTGTAGACTGCTTTAGGCAGTATGGGCATTTTCACAATACTGATTCTATCCATCCATGAGCATAGATATGTTTCCATTTGTTTGTGTCATCAATGATTTCTTTCAGCAATGTTTTGTAGTTCTCCTTGTAGAGGTCTGTCACCTCCTCGGTTAAGTATATTCCTAAGTTTTTTTTTTTTTTGCAGCTATTGTAAAAAAACGTTGAGTTCTTGATTTCTCAGCTTGCTTGCTGTTGGTATACAGCAGGGCTACTGATTTATGTGCATTAATTTTGTATCTTGAAACTTCACTGAATTCATTTACCAGTTCCAGGAGCTCTTTGGATAAATCTTTAGAGTTTTCTAGACATACAATCATGTTGTCAGCAAATAGCAACAGTTTGACTTCCTCTTTACTGGTCTGGATGCCCTTTATTTCTTTCTCTTGTCTCATTACTCTGGCTAGGACTTACGGTTACTATTTTTATGGTATATCTTTTCCCATCCTTTTACTTTCAACCTGTGTCTGTGGTTCTAAGGTGTGTTTCTTATAGACAGCATATAGTTGGGTCTTGCTTTTATGCAATTTGCAAATTTGTACCTTAGGCAATTCACACTTAATGCATTTAATAATTATTGATGTGCTCAGAACCATCCATGTCTGATTTTTCTTTTTTCTATGTCTCATATCTCCTTTGTTCCTGCTCTTCCTCCACTGCCTTTAACTGTTAAGTATTTTTATTAATATGTACCATTTTAACTTCTGTTGGGTTTTTTTGCCCAGAGGTGGCAGAAGAAATGCTGATTTTTAAAATTATGTTTTTGAGCTATTTTCTTAGTAGTTGCTCTCCAGATTACTATACATACCTTTATGATCTACTGCAAAGTAATACTAACTTAATTCCTGTAAAATATAGAAACTCAAATATATATTTCACTTCCCTTGTGCTGTTATTTTCATATATTACAATGTACAAAAATGCATTGTTATAATTGTGGTTTTACGTAATCTTATTTTATTGACGTTAGAAGAAGAAATGAGAAAGAATGTAGGTTTTTTTATATTTACTCACACATTTACCATTCCCAGATATTTCATTATCTCCTATAGATTTAAGATACTTTCTAATATCACTTTCTTTCAGCCTAGAAGATTTCATTTAGTTTTCTTGTCAGGTAAGTCTGCTGCCAATAAATTCTACCTTTTTTTCCCCCCCCCAATCTGAGAATGTTCTTATTGACAGTTTTTTACATTCTCTCAGCACCCTGCCTTCTAGGGTTCAATGCTTCTGATGAGAAGTCAGCCATTCATCATGTAATTGTTCTCCTGTATGAGTCACTTTTCTCTAGCTGTTTTTAAGATTTTCTCTTTGTCTTTCAACAGTTTAAATATGATGTGTCTAGGTGTGGATCTCTTTGTGTTTATTTTACTTGGAGTCCTTTGAGCTTCTTAGATCTCTAAAATGATTTTCACAAATTTAGGAAGTTTTTGGTCATTGTTTTATTTTGGGTGTGGTGCTCCTCACTTTGTTACATTCCTTTAATCTATTTTCAGACCACAGAAAGGATTTTGTCCAGCTTTATAGTTGCTTTCTGGGGATATGACTTGACCTCCTCATTCCATCATAATGGAAGTGAATCTTCTAATATTTCATTTTAATGCTTATTTTTTTAACCTTTTGTTTTAAATGTCCACACTGATCACACAAATTGAAAGTGTTGTAAAATGTTAAAAACAAACACAAGCAGAAGATATTTTGATTAGTCTTTATAAAATGCTTCTACCCATTCTGGGTGTACAGCTTAATGGATTGTGTGTAAATCTGGTTTATAATATTAGGTTCTATCAGTGGACCTATACATGTGAAAAGAAGAAAAGGAAAAGAAATAGGACTGGGGGCAGTGGCTCACATCTGTAATTCTAGCACTTAGGCAGGCCGAGTCAGGTGGATAATTTGAGGTCAGGAGTTTGAGATCAGTCTGGCCAACATGGTGAAATCCCATCTTTACTAAAAATACAAAAAAAAATTAGCTGGGCGTGATGGCGCGTGCCTATAATCCCAGCTACTCAGGAGGCTGAGGCAGGAGAATCACTTGAGCCTGGGAGGCAGAGGTTGTGGTGAGCCAAGATGACACCACTGCACTCCAGTCTGGGCAACAGAGTGAGACCCTGTATCAAAAACAAACAGAAATAGGAAGGAAGACAAGAAAGTGGTTTAAAGGCACAAGGAGAGGAAGAAATCTCACCAAACATAAGGGGTTACCAACCTGCGTGTAGTGGATAGTGAAAATGGCGTGGGATCTGCTGCTGGCCTCATGAACATGGGTGGCTGCTGTGATTCTGTGTATACAAGGAAAAACTGTTAGGACGAGGATTGTTCACACATGGTGGATTCTTAAGAATCTATAGGGAATACAAAAAATGTTAGTGCTGAGGTTCACAGATAAGAATCACATTTAGTTCAGTTTCATAAAGAGGAATAGTCCAAAGAGGGCAGAAGCAGCACGTTAGGTGCTATCTGAGAATAAAAAGGAGTGCAGCTTCATACTAAACTACACTGAAACTTTTTTTTTAAGCAATAGAAGCAAAAATTCGAGTGTCAAGAGAAATGAAGACTAGAACGTCATCAACCTGGAAGAACAGGCCCAAGATAGACCCATTTTATTTTATTTTATTCTTTTACTTTATTTTATTTTATTCTTAGATCCATTTTAATATGAAAAGTGGATGTAGAGAGCTTGCTGAGAAGGTACCTCAAAGAGAAGGTAAGTTTTGAATTAATATTCTGTGTTTAATCAAATTCTATTAATCAAATATTAATTCTACAGTGTCAGAAAGATCTTGGAAATGAGATCTCAAATCACATCAATATCATGCTTAAGCCAGGTAGAATTCATATCTCCCTTAGAAATCCATTACAGTGTTAACATTCAAAGTCAGGAGAGGTTTTCCCTTATCTAAGAGCATCTCACTGTGTTCTGTTCTCAGAGGATCTGGAGAATTGAAGAAAAGGGTCAAAATCTAGAGGCTAGTCTCATGATTCAAGTCTGACACTGAAAAATCACGGAGCTCAGGGTATCCTGAAGACTAGAAGCAAGTGTCTCCAGGAGAGTTCCATGAAGCTCAGGAGAATGTTAAATATAAATTTCTTCCTTTATGTTCAATTAACTTGGTCCTGATATTAACAGGATAAATAGAAGGCTCTATAGACTTTTTTATCCCAGGGAAAAAAACCCTTTTTAGGGACATTTACTAGTAATATTCTAGGTATTTCATAGTAATTTACAACACGACACGTTATTACAATTTACAATAGCTTTTAGGGGAATCTACAGCACCTGGTTATTCATAGCAGATTCAAAACAGTCTTTTGGGGGGCTACCTTATAAGTATGCAAAACTAGAAAAAAAATGGTTTTCTGCAACTTTTACACTATATTCGTCCTTATATCTATCAAACCTAAGGAGAGGACAATGCAGGTAAGAATCTTTTCTTCCAAATTTAGAAGCTCTAAACAACGTAAAGTAACTTCCTTGGGCTTACTGCCTAATATTACTATGTCCAGAACAGATTCCAGCTTCATTACTAGTGAGAAGAGACTAAATCTTAGTCACCACCCCTTAACCTGGGAACACTACTGTTCTGGGAAGAGCCTCCTGGTTGGGAACACCTCTACACAGAGACAATTTTAAGTGTCATTATACACTCCCCAAAGGGAAATGGGAACACAGGATAGGAGTGTGAGGATAAAAGAATGATAGAAACAAACAAACCTGTTACCTGTTTGCAATTCCCTCCTCCAAGAGTCGGATTACTTGCTTGTAATTGGTAACTACATGTTGAGATAAACCTATTGGATTTGTGAAACAGGAAAAAGAAATTAAATGAAATTTTTGGTAAAGTTTAACCTTTTCTTGTAAGTCTTTAACTTTATCATTCCTTTTTCATATTATTTAATAGACAAAAATGAGGGAATCTGGCCAAATTCATTCAGATAATAAATTAAATCAAGAAATATTTATTGGAAACTTCTTGTCAGGTATATGATAGGCTCTAGGAATATAGGTCTCTGCTCTCACAGAGATTATGGTCTATAATTCATATAGATCATATGCTAACAACAACTATAATTCCTTACAATTCTGCTATATAGGTTATAAGAACTGTTCTCATATATTACCTCATTTGGCCCTCACAAAGTCCCTGAGGTAGGCCAGTGTTGTTTTCCCCACAAGATGGCAGACTCGGTTTGGCATACAAAATACACAGTACACTTGTCTCTGCCCTCCCACAGTTTACAATCATGGTAAGTTACACTACACAAGACAATATGGCCAAGCGCCACAGAAGTTGGAAAGATGATACATGAGGAGATCAGAGGTGTTGTCAGGGCAGGCTCTATAGAAGAAGTGAGACTTAAATTTAGCCACTATAGAATGGGGAGGCTTTAGGTAAGTGAAGAGGAGCCTATGGGTATGAAAGTAAATCTTCATGGCTGGTTACTAACCAAGTCCCAAAGGCCTTCCCAACTGTTCTAGAGAATCCCTGTATTAGAGATTCAAAAACAAAGTAACTTCATGGGCTTATTACTAAATACAATTACACCGAAAATAACAAAGTAACATAAATGAAACCAACAAAAATAATAGTCAATAGAAAGCAATCCAAGAAAGACCCAGATACCAAAGCTACCAGGTCAATTTAAAAGTAACTCTGAAGGCTGGGTGCTGTGACTCATGGCTGTGGTCCTAGCACTTTGGGAGGCTGAGGCAGGCAGACCTGAGGTCAGGAGTTTGAGTCCAGCCTGGACAACATGGAGAAACACTGTCTCTGCTAAAAATGCAAAATTAGCTGGGCGTGGTGGTGCAGGCCTGTAATCCCAGCTACTTGGGAGGCTGAGGCAGGAGAATCCCTTGAACCTGGGAGGCGAAGGTTACGGAGAGTGGAGATCACGCCATTGCACTCCAGCCTGGGTAACAAGAGTGAAATTCTGTCTCAAAATAAAAAAAGTTGGGGGGGGGGGGGGCAGCGGGGCAGGCTTGGTGGCTCACGCCTGTAATCACAGCACTTTGGGAGCCCAAGGCAGGTAGATCATGAGGTCAGGAGTTCCAAGACCAGCCTGGCCAAGATGGTGAAACCCCACCTCTACCAAAAAAACAAAAAATTAGCCGGATGTGGTGGCAGGAGCCTATAGTCCCAGCTACTCAGGAGCCTGGGGCAGGAGAATCACTTGGACCCAGGAGGCAGAGGCTGCAGTGAGCTGAGATTTCACCACTGCACTCCAGCCTGGACAATAAGAGCAAAACTTCATTTCAAAAAAAAAAAGTAACTCTGCTTACTATTTTCAAGGAGCTGAAAGACAAGATTGTAAACTTGGAAACTAAAATGAAATAATAAAATGGATATCTGAGAAATAATACTGTAAGTGAAAATAAAAACTCAATATAAAGGTTAATAGCAGGTTAGATATAGCTGAAGAATGAGTGAGCAAGAAGACAGATCAGAAGCATACTCAAAATTTAGCAGAGAGACAAAAGATTAAAAATATGGAGGCAGCCGGGTGCAGTGGCTCACGCCTGTAATCCCAACACTTTGGGAGGCTGAGGTGGGCAGATCACAAGGTCAGGAGTTCAAGGCCAGCCTGACCAACATGGTAAAACCCCATCTCTAATGAAAATACAAAAATCAGCTGGGGGTGGTGGCACGTGATGTAATCCCAGCTACTCAGGAGACCGAGGCAGGTGAATCACTTGAACCCGGGAGGTGGAGGTTGCAATGAGACGAGATCAAGCCATTGCACTCCAGCCTGGGTGACAGAGCAAGAGTCCATCTCAAAAAAAAAAAAAAAAAAATGGAGGCTAGGTGTGGTAGTGCACACCTATAATCTCAGCTACTTGAGAGGCTGAGGCAGGAGGGTCCCTTGAGCCCAGGAGTCCAAAACCAGTCTGGGCAACATTAGCAAGACTCCATGTCTAATTAATTAATTAAATATAGAAGAAACGGTAAGACTCACAGAGTATACAGAGAATAGGCCTAACATGCCTGTAATTAGAGTCCCAAGAGAAGAATGGGGTAGAAGGAATATTATAAGCAGTAATGGTAGTGGAGGGAAGAGGGGGAAAAAAAGGAAAGGTAATGGCTAAGAACTTTCTAAAACTGATAAAAAAAGATACAAAAGCACGATTCAAAAATCCCAGCATGATTTCTTAAAATCCTGCATCTACCCCTAAGTAGATCATAATAAACTGTTCAATGACTAAAGGAAAAATATTGAAAAAATTAGACTAAGAGAAGACTTCTCAGCAAAAACAGTGGAAACAGAAGACAATGGTATAATTTTTAACGACTAAAAGAAAATAGCCATTAATTAAAAATTCTATACTCAGTGAACTTTACCTTCAAGAATAAGAAAAGCAGTCCAGGCGTTGCGGCTCATGCCTGTAATCCCAGCACTTTGGGAGGCCGAGGCCGGTGGATTACTTTAGGTCAGGAGTTCAAGATCAGCCTGGCCAACATGGTAAAACCCTGTCTCTACTAAAAGTACAAAAATTAGCTGGGTGTGGTAGCAGGCGCCTGTAATCCCAGCTACTCGGGAAGCTGACGCAGCAAAATTGCTCGAACCCAGGAGGTGGAGGTTGCAGTGAGCCGAGATCACGCCACTGCACTCCAACCTGGGTGACAGAGCAAGACTCCATCTCAAACAAACAAACAAGTCAAAATAGAACTTTTCAATAGCAGATCTACACTAGAGGGAAAATGAGATTATTCTTGAAGTAGAAGGAACTCGGAGATAAAAGGTAGGATATTCTTTAAAAATTAAGAGCCATAAAAATGGCATTTAAGTCAAGAAGGGACAAACTGAGTTCAAGTCTTATAAGGTTTATTGTCTGGGAAGAAGCAGAACAACCAGTAAATATTAGACTTTGATAAGTCAATGGTCTATGTTGTAATCTCTGGAGTGACCACCAGAATAGTAAGACAATGTGTAAATAATAAGCTAGTGGAGAAGAAATATGGAATGATTTTTTAAAGTTATCAAACCAAAAGACAAAGTAAAGAAAAAGGAACATAAAATAGGAAAGGTAAAGAGAAAACACAAAATAACAGATTTAAACCTAAATAAAATTAGTGATTACATTAAATATAAGCAGACCACAATATCAAATTAAAAGACCAAAATTGTGATGAAACAAAGTTAAAACAAAGCAAAAGGAAAATTTTTTTAAATAAAAAACACATCTGAAATATATAAAGAAAACTGAAAGTAAAAAAGAAAAGAAGATAAAAATACAAACACTAACCCAAAGAAAGCTAGCTTAATTAATGCCTGACAAAGTAGACTTTAAAGTAAAAGCATTACTAGAGATAAAGAAAAATCCTTCACAATGAAAAAAGGGTTCAATGAACCAGGAAGTTTTAACAATTCTAATTTCGTATGCATGTAATAATAAAGCCTCAAAATATGTAAAACAAAAATTGGCAGAATTAAAAGGAGAAAAAGGCATCCATACTCATAGCAGGAAAGTTTAACTTGCCTTTCTTAGTATCTGTTAAAACAAGTGGAAAAATAAGCTGGGCGCGGTGGCTCAAGCCTGTAATCCCAGCACTTTGGGAGGTCGAGACGGGCAGATCACGAGGTCAGGAGATCGAGACCATCCTGGCTAACACTGTGAAACCCCGTCTCTACTAAAAAATGCAAAAAACTAGCTGGGCGAGGTGGCGGGCGCCTGTAGTCCCAGCTACTTGGGAGGCTGAGGCAGGAGAATGGTGTAAACCCGGGAGGCGGAGCTTGCAGTGAGCTGAGATCCGGCCACTGCACCCCAGCCTGGGCCACAGAGCGAGACTCTGTCTCAAAAAAAAAAAAAAAAAAAAAAAAAGTGGAAAAATAGAATCAATAGGGGCACAGAAGATTTGAACAAGTATCAAACCTGATAAATAGTAATATATAAACACCATGCCCAACAATTGTATAATATACATGCTCTTCAAGCACACATGGAAAATTTACAAAAACTGGCCAATGTGCTAGGCTACAAATCAAACCGTGCTATATATATTTCAAACTTTTTCATTATTATTATTCCTATTATCTGTTATGATGATCTGTGATCAGTAATCTTTGATGTTACTATAATAATTGTGTTGGTACACCAAGAACCTTGCCCGTATAGAAAAGCGAACTTAACTGATAAATGTATATGTTCTGACTGTTCCACCAAGCAACCTTTCCCCTACCTTTCTCGCTCTACTCAGGCCTCCCTATTCCCTGAGACACAACAATACTGAAATTAGGCCAATTAATAACCCTACAATGGCCTTTAAGTGTCCAAGTGAAAGAAAGAGTCTCTCATTTTAAATCAAAAGCTAGAAACGCTCAAGTTTAGCAAGGAAGGTGTGTTGAAAGCCAAGAAAGGCTGAAAGCTAGGCCTCTTGTGCCCAACAGTTGGCCAGGCTGTGAACGCAAAGGAAAAGTTCTTGAAGGAAATTAAAAGTGCTACTCCTTGAACACATGAATGATAAGAAAACAAAACAGTCTTCTTGATGATATGAAGAAAGTTTTTACAGTATGGCTAGAAGATCAAACCATCACAACATTCTCCTAAGCCAGAGACTAATCCAGAGCAAAGCCCTGATTTCCTTCAATGCTATGAAGGCTGAGAGAAGTGAGGAAGCTGCAGAAGAAAAGTTGGAGCTGGCAGAGGTTGGTTCAAGAGGTTTAAGGAAATAAGCTTCTCAGTAACATGGAAGTGCAAGGTGAAGCAAACAAGTGCTGACAGAGAAGCTGTAACGAGTTATCCAAAAGATACAGCTAAAGCTAAGATAACAAAGGTAGCTACCCTAAACAACAGAATTTCAATGTAGACAAATCAGGCTTCCACTGGAAAAAGGTGTCATCTAGGATTTTCAGAGCTAGAAAGAAGCGGCTAATGTCTGGTTTCAAAGCTTCAAAAGACAGGCTGATTCTCCTGTTAGGGGCTAAGGTAGCTGGTGACTTTATTTTATTATTATGATTACTATTATTTGAGATGGAGTTTCACTCTTGTTCACCAGGCTGGAGTGCGGTGGCACAATCTTGGCTCACTGCAACCTCTGCCTCCCAGGTTCAAGTGATTCTCCTGCCTTAGCCTCCCGAGTAGCTGGAATTACAGGTGCACGCCACCACGTCTGGCTAATTTTGGCATTCTTAGTAGATATGGGAATTTCACCATGTTGGCCAGGCTAGTCTCGAACTCCTGATCTCAGGTGATCCACCCAGCTCAACCTCCCAAAGTGCTGGCATTACAGGCATGAGCCACCACGCTCAGCCGCTGGTGACTTTAAATTGAAGCCATTATCACTCTGAAAATCCTAAGGCCAGGCTGGGCATGGTGGCTTACAGCTGTAATCCCAGAACTTCGGAAGGCCAAGGCAGGTGGATCTCCTGAGCCCACGAGTTCAAGACCAGCCTGGGCAACATGGTGAAACCCTGTCTCCACAAAATACACAAAAAATTAGCCAGCTATGGTAGCGCATGGGTGGGAAAATGAATCACATGAGCCTGGGAAGTTGAGGCTGCAGTGAGCTGTGATCACGCCACTGCACTCCAGATGGGGTGATAGAGCAAGACCCTCCCTCTCTCAAAAAAAAAAAAATCCTAGGGCCCTTAAGATTCATGCTAAATCTACTCTGCCTGTGCCCTAGAAATGGAACCATAAAGCCTGGATGACAGCACATCTGCTTACAGTAAGCTCACTGTTGAGAACTACTGCTCAGAAAAAAAGATTATTTTCAAAATATTACTGCTCGTTGACAGTGTTCCTGGTCACCCAAGGGCTCTCTTGGAGACGTACAAGAAGGCTAATGTTGTTTCATGCTTGCTAACGTAACATCTGTTCTACGGCCCATGGACCAAGGAGTTCTTTCGACTTTGATAATTTAAGAATTTCTTTTTTTTTTGAGACGAAGTCTCACTCTGTCGCCCAGGCTGGAGTGTAGTGGCCGGATCTCAGCTCACCGCAAGCTCCGCCTCCCGGGTTCCCGCCCTTCTCCTGCCTCAGCCTCCCAAGTAGCTGGGACTACAGGCGCCCGCCACCTCGCCCAGCTAGTTTTTTGTATTTTTTAGTAGAGACGGGGTTTCACAGTGTTAGCCAGGATGGTCTTGATCTCCTGACCTCGTGATCCGCCTGTCTCGGCCTCCCAAAGTGCTGGGATTACAGGCTTGAGCCACCGCGCCCGGCCAAGAAATACATTTCATAAACCTATAGCTGCCATAGTGATTCCTCTGATGGATCTGGGCAAAGTCTACTGGAAACTTTCTGGAAATAATTCACCATTCTAGATGGCATTAAGGACATTCATGACTCATGAGAGGAGCTCAAAATATCAACATTGAGGTGCTTGGAAGAAGTTGGTTCCAACCCTCATGAATGACCTTAAGGGGTTCAAGACTTTGGTGGAGGAAGTAATTCCAGAGTGGTGGAACTATCAAGAGAAGCAGAACGAGAAGAGGAGCCTGAAGATGTGACTGAATTGCCAATCTCAGGATCAAATGTGAATGCAGGATGGGTTGCTTCCTATGGATGAGCAGAGAAAGTGGTTTCTTGAGATGGAAGCTACTCCTGGTGAAGATGCTGTGAATATTGTTGAAATGACAAAAAAAAAAAAAGAAACAGAATATTACATAAACTCAGTTGATAAAGAAGTGTCAGGATTTGAGAGGACTGACTCCAACTCTGAAATAAGTTCTACTGTGAGTAAAATGCTATCAAACAGCATTTTACACTACAGAAAAAGTTTTCATGAAAGGAAGAGTCAATTATGTAACAAACTCCATAAGTTGTTTTAAGAAATTGCCACAGCCATGCAAACCTTGAGCAATCAGTATCCTGATCAGTCAGCAGCCATCATCACTAAGGAAAAATCCTGCACCAGCCAAGAGATTATGACTCACTGAAGGCTCAGGTAACCACTAGCATTTTTTAGCAATAAAGTATTTTTAAATTAAGGTATGTACATTTTTAATACATAATGCTACTTTGTACTTAATAAAATATAGCATAAATATAACTTTTATATGCACTGGGAAACGAAAACATTTGTGTTTTTATTTTGATTTTTGCTTTATTGTGATACTCACTTTGTGGTGGCCTGGAATCAAACTTGCAATATATCCAAAGCATGTCTGCATACATGTTGTTTTAGGTGAAATTATATGGAGCATCATGTTCTTTGAACTCAATACTATTAAACTAGATACCTATAACCAAAATACAACTAGAAAATCCCTGAGTGTTAAAAAATAAAGAAACTCACTTCTAAACCCATGGGTCAAAAGAAATCATGTTGGAAATTATATATTTTTTAAACTGATTAATGATGAAAACACTACACATTAAAACTGGTGCAATACAGCTAAAGTCACGCTTACAGGGAAATTTATAGCTCTAAATAAATATACTAAAAAAGAGGAGGCCAAGGCAGGCGGATCACGAGGTCAGGAGTTTGACACAATCTTGGCCAACGTGGTGAAACCTCACCTCTACTAAAAAGACAAAAGTTAGCTGGGTGCGGTAGTGCACATCTGTAGTCCCAGCTACGCAGGAGGCTCAGGCAGGAGAATCGCTTGAACCCAGGAGGCGGAGGTGCAGTGACCCAAGATCACGCCACTGTACTCCAGCCTGGTGACAGAGGGAGACTCTGTTTAAAAAACAAAACAAAACAAAACAAAAAAATGAGAGACCAGGTGCAGTGGCTCATGCCTGTAATCCCAGTACTTTGGGAGGCCAAGGCGGGTGTATCACCTGAGGTCAGGAGTTCAAGACCAGCCTGACCAATAAGGTAAAACCCCATCTCTACTAAAAATACAAAAATTAGCCAGGCATGGTGGTGCATGCCTGTAATCCCAGCTACTTAGGAGGCTGAGGCAGCAGAATTGCTGGAACTAGGAGGCGGAGGTTGCAGTGAGCCAATATCCTACCACTGCACTCCAGCCTGGGTGACAGAGTGAAAAACAAAATCAAAAACAATAAAAGGGTAACTTTGATGAAGTAATTTTATATCTGTTGAATCTAGTAAAGAA
The DNA here is from genome assembly GCF_002776525.5 of Piliocolobus tephrosceles. Taxonomy (NCBI): domain Eukaryota; kingdom Metazoa; phylum Chordata; class Mammalia; order Primates; family Cercopithecidae; genus Piliocolobus; species Piliocolobus tephrosceles. The sequence goes on from NW_022292088.1 coordinate 952,328, forward strand.
GATTCAGGGCTTGTAATTAAGACATTGCTTTCATTCATTTTTCTAGTAATTCATCCTTATTTTATTTTATAAATGTATTAGTATGCCAAAGATTGGAATTAAAAAAAAAAAACTGACTCTTCTAGCCTGGGCAACATAGCAAGACCCCCATCTCTAAAAGAAAAAATAAACAGCTGGCACATGTCTGTAGTATCAGCTACTTGGGAGGCTGAGGTAGGAGGACTGCCTGAGACCAGGAGTTTGAGGCTGCAGTGAGTCACAATTGTGCCACTGCACTCCAGCCTGGGTGAGAGTGTGAGACTCTGATCCAAAAGCAAAACACTACCACAAAAAAAAAACTGGTCCTTCACCACAGTTCAAGAAGCAGATAGAATATCTCTTAAAACTAATCACTATTGCAAATATATTACTTAATGGTAAAATGGTGAAGCTTTCCTCTGAGAACAAGACTGTTACCACTTTTATTTACTATTGTACTAGAGGTCCTAGTTTATGCAGAAAGGCAAGAAAAAAAAAGGCACAAGAACTAAATAGTTGGGGTTGGGAGGAAACTCCTGTGACTTACAGATTGAGTATATAGGAAATACAGAATTTTTCTCAAGTTCCAACTACCTACCTCTTGGTTTGCACCTGTACCTTTACATTAAAATAAAGACCACAGTGAAAATACAGTACTGTCTTTGTCTTACTTAGGTATCAGTTTAGATCCTATAACCACTGGCCTCTTATGTGTGCTTTGGGCAGGCCGTTGTGCATTTCAGATTTCAACTTAATCTCTCATCTAATTAATAAACTTTTTAATGGAAAGGCTACTCCTTTCCTTTCTTTGGATTTAGGTAGCTATCAAGGTCCATCTCACAATTCTGAACTGGAACTGCAAGTTCTTTAAGGGCTTATATTTTCATATTTCCCATGGCACCCGGAATACTATAGGCATCTTATAGGTACTCAATAAATTTCTACTTCTGTCTAGTTTTCTAGAAATCTATAATGAACGGGTGCGGGATCTGTTGAAGCAATCTGGTCAAAAAAAGCCCTATACCCTGCGGGTCAGGGGGCATCCAGAGATGAGAAGTTTGATACCACTGCATCGACTCATGGTCTGCCTTGAAAGTATTGCTTTACACAGATATTGCTTACACAGATATTCAAGCTAGAAACCACTTTCCACTTTAAAGTCATATTCACAGAATGGATGAGCCTTAAGAAAGATGGACGGACAGATAGATAAGATATATATATATATATATCAATAAAGAAAGAAAACATTTTTAAAGAAAAGTTTACTAAGATCTCATCAGAGGGTGGTGATGGGAATAACGTAGTTCAGTGTGACTACTCAGGGTCCTAGCTTCCAAGGCGGGTTCTATACTATTTCAGCTCATGGTTCCTTCACTAAGAAATGTCCACCAGTATTTGTAAAGGTTTAAGAATGTTCAGAGTGGTTCAAGAAACTTGTGACACAGAATCTAAGAGATTTTTCACTGGTTTAGAATTTAGCATTTCTTACCTCCTTCCCCTCAAGGGTTCACTCCATAAAGGTATTCAAAAGTGTCCCGAACTTTGCACCATGAACCCTGAGATTTGAGTCCTGATCCTGTCATTGACGTTGGACATATGACCCAAGCTGTATGACCTTGCAAGAATCATATTTTCTGGGTTGCAGGCACTGTGCCAATCAAATAATCTAGGATCCTAGGCCTCTCTCTAGGCTCTTGATGTTCAGGATTCTGTTCCATTCCTCTCTTCCAGTCCAGTGCCAGTTTCTCAGTTTCAATTCTGCCCCAACTCTAGCTGTGTGACTTTGGGAACAACCCTTAACTTTCTCCAGATTTCATTGTTTTCTGTATAACGCGGATATCTGAACTATGTCTGAGTTCTCCTCTGGTTACTCCTCCCACACGTACACACACATTTTTTTGAGACAGAGTCTTGCTCTGTCACCAGGCTGGAGTGCATGCAGCTGAGCGATCTCGGCTCACTGCAACCTCCGGCCTCCTGGGTTCAAGCAATTCTCCTGCCTCAGCCTCCCGAGTAGCTGGGACTACAGGTATGTGCCACCATGCCCCGCTAATTTTTTGTATTTTTAGTAGAGACAGGGTTTCACCATGTTGGCCAGGATGGTCTCAATCTCCTGACCTCGTGATCTGACTGCCTAAGCCTCCCAAAGTGTTGGGATTACAGGCGTGACCCAGCCCACACAGACTTTTAAGATGAGAAGTTTGATACCACTGCATCGACTCATGGTCTGCCTTGAAAGTATTGCTTTACACAGATATGTATACCCACAGAGTTTTACAGAGCAAACTTAAACTGGTTACAGAGTTTTACAGAGCAAACTTAAACTGGTTCCTAGCAAGGGAAATGGTATTTTTGTTGTTGTTTCTAAGCTGCCATTTATGATTAAACATTTGGGGAAAGACACAGGTAGCAGAATCAGTCACTGGCATACCTATTATATCATCCATTTGCCATGCCCTGACCAGAGAACAGAAGCTCTTGATTGTTCATGTCCTGCTCCTTATCAGGATTTAAATTAGCATACTACAGCCAGGCACACTGGCTTACATCTATAATCCTAGCACTTTAGGAAGCTGAGGTGGGAGGATCACTTGAGGCCAGGAGTTCAAGACCAGCCTGGGCAACATAGTGAGATCCCATCTCTACAGCAAATTTAAAAATTAGCTGCCTAGGTGCACGCCTGTAGCCCTAGCTACTTGGGAGACTGGGGCGGAAGGATCACTTGAGCCCAGGAGTTCAGGTTGCAGGAAGCTATGATTGCATCACTGCATTCCAGCTTGGGCTACAGAGTAAGACTTTGTGGCTAAAAATAAAAATAAAAAATAAACTAGCATACTGCTATAGGAACAAAAAATGTATATATTACTTTGTTTTGTTTTGTTTTTTTCTGAGATGGAGTCTCATTCTGTCGCACAGGCTGGAGTGCAGTTGTGCAATCTCGACTCATTGCAACCTCTGCCTCCCGGGTTTAAGCGATTCTCCTGCCTCAGCCTCCTGAGTAGCTGGGATTACAGGTATGCGCCACCACACCCAGCTAATCTTTTGTATTTTTAGTAGAGACAAGGTTTCCCCATGTTGGCCAAGCTGGTCTTGAACTCCCGACCTCCAACAATTCACCCACCTCAGCCTCCCAAAGTGCTGGGATTACAGGCATACGCCATTGTACCTGGACGATGTATTAACTCTTATAAGTGGCCTGGAAGGGTAAAAACTTCGCCCATAAAAGAACCCAACTATTGCTACTTAATAGCAGGATCTACCTTAATGATATAAGACAGATGGTACCAAGCACCAAACATCAGTACTTGGTTAGGAAACACATCAAATCCTACTCCATGTCTGATGTCTGACTTCGCCCTATCTCTCCTACCTACTGACTACCATCACCAATGGAAGAGAAAGGGGACTGGTTTACCAGGGAACCAGTAGAGGCTCTGCTATATCAGGCGCCTGAAGATCCCACCACATTCCCTACAGTTTTCCCTCTCATTCACCATGCTTTAGCCACACTGGCCCCTTGAAAACACCAAGCCTTCTCCCAGGGCTCTAGTCCATTCCACTCCCTCTTCCTGAAACACTTCTCACCTTGTTACATCATTCTTCACATGACTATACTCCTTTCAGGTCTCAGCTTAAATGTTTCCTCCTCAGAGAAGCTCTTCCTGATCACCCCATAAAGGTGGGTCACCAACACTTTCCAATGTTCTTTGCCACTGACATCTATTTATTTATTAGCCTTTATCACTACTTGTAATTGTTTGTTTCCTGACTCACACCCACTAGATTGTAAGCTTGCCTGAGGGCAGGACCACGTCTTCTCTATTTGTCAATACATATTCAGTGTCTAGTACAGTAGTTGGCACACAATAAGTGTTCATTACACATATGTTCAATGAATTAGTTAACATTAGGAGAGCTTCCCAGGCTTCAGTTTGGTTTCAGATCTCCAGGACCACAGTAGCTCACCTTGTACATAGGGCCCCATCTCTGGATGCTCCCTGACCCGCAGGGTATAGGGCTTTTTTTGACCAGATTGCTTCAACAGATCCCGCACCCGTTCATTATAGATTTCTAGAAAACTAGACAGAAGTAGAAAAAGGCAACATAATTATATTTTGAAAAAAAGTAGAAACAACATTGAGCTAAAAATCAGGAGGTCTTAGTTCCTGTTCTAGCTCCACCTCTAACATTCTAAGGCACTGATCAAGCCAAGGTTCCCCCTTGAGTCTCTCTCCATACATATACAAAAGTGTTTTTTTTTAATTGTATTTTTATTTTTGAGACAGAGTCTCACTCTATCTCACAGGCTGGAGTGCAGTGGAACAATCTCGGCTCACTGCAACCTCCGCCTCCCAGATTCACAACACCCGGCCACAGAGGTTGTTTCTTGAGTGAGTTTCAAACATGACCCTTGAGCTCTATTGTTCTGTGAAGGCATCTCAAGGGCTACTTGACAGCCAGGGTCAGCTGGGCCACAGAAGGAAAGACGTGCTTGTTAAGTTTATGGGTAGGAAATTAAGTTTTCAACAACCAAGGGCCTAAGTATGTTTCTCAGCTCTTGTACTGCAAGATATTTCTTCTGTGGCTTTTCTCCATCCCTGTGGTGACTCTAGAAGCAAAGACAGGACAGCTGAACACGGTAGAATGTGGAGTGGAAGGAGAACTACTGTAGGTCCCGGAGCTTGGTAGGTTCTTACCTTACTTTTATCCTACAGGAGGAAGGCAGTGAGGTACAGTCTTTCTGCCTGATGAAGAGACCCTGCACAAACCAGAGGGTTGGGGTTTCATTGTAGGAACTGTACAGAGACCTACTTTGAGAGGACCCAGCCAAAAGACAGTGTATACCTCACATATCCGTGGTGTCAGCCCAACAGAGGCCTGGAGAACAGAAGAAAGGAAAGCATTATTGTTTACTCAAGATGATGCTCTCCCCCACCAAATACCCAGGAACCATCCTCAGCACGGGGGATGGGTGCCTGGACTCCTTGTGCTAGTCTCTTCACTTCACGCAGTTTCACTGGAGAATACAGAAGACTTTTATGTGCCAGTGCTCCGAGAGACACTCATGGAAGAAATAAGCAGATGACAGGCATATGTATCACCATAAGAAGGAAAAGAGGAGGCCGGGCGCGGTGGCTCACGTCTGTAATCCCAGCACTTTGAGAGGCCGAGGCAGGCGGATCACGAGGTCAGGAGATCGAGACCATCCCGGCTAACACATGAAACCCCGTCTCTACTAAAATATAAAAAAAATTAGCCAGACGTGGTGGCGGGCACCTATAGTCCCAGCTACTCGGGAGGCTGAGGCAGGAGAATGGCGTGAACAAGGGAGGTGGAGCTAACAGTGAGCTGAGATGACGCTACTGCACTCCAGCCTGGGTGCAAGACTCTGCACCTGGAGCAAGACTCTGATTTTAAAAAAAAAAAAAAAGAAGGAGGAAAAGAGAAGCCAGCACACCCAGTTACCTGCTTTTATGCAACGAAGGTTACATTATTCTTGGATAAAAATACTTTACCAATGTTCCTCCTAGACTCCCTACACCTGGGGATTGGAGTATGTAAGTATTCAAAATACACATTTAGACCAGGTGTGGTGGCTCACCCCTGTAATCCCAGCACTTTGGGAGGCTGAGGTGGGTGGATCACTTGAGCTCAGGAGTTAGAGACAAGCCTGGGCAACTTGCGGAGACCCTGTCTCTGGCTAATACAAAAAAAAATAGCCTGGTATGGAGGCGTGTGCCTATGGTCTCAGCGACTCAGGAGACTAAGGTGGGAGGATCACTTGAACCCAGGAGGCAGAGGCTGCAGTAAGCTGAGATTGCACCACTGCACTCCAACCTGGGTAACAGAGACCCCATCTCAAAAACAAAACAAAACAACAACAACAAAAAAACACATTTAGAAAGAGGTAGTTTTGTCATCTTGCATCCAGTGCTAACTTGTACTCAGTTAAGGGCTTTATATTTTTGGTTTAGTGGCCAATTTCTTCTTTTTTTAAAATTATTATTTGTTTAAAATAGAGTTTCACTCTTGTTGCCCAGGCTGGAGTGCAATGGCACAATCTCGGCTCACTTCAACCTCCATCTCCCGAGTTCAAGCAATTCTCCTGCCTCAGCTTCCCGAGTAGCTGGGAGTACATCACACCTGGCTAATTTTTGTATTTGTAATAGAGACAGGGTTTCACCATGTTGGCCAGGCTGGTCTCGAACTCCTGAGCTCAGGTGATCCACCCGCCTCAGCCTCCCAAAGTACTGGGATTACAGGTGTGAGCCAACGCAGCCAGCCCCAATTCTTTTAATGTCAAATACTGTGAAATCACACTAAACACAGGACAAAGTGAGCAATGAGCTAGGCCCAAGGCATCAGGGATAATCATCTAAGAGGAATCATGTTCTGTAGAATGTTTCTGTGTAGTATTTGTTACCCACCTAACAGGATATATATATACTTTTAGAGACAGGGTCTCTTTATTATTTATTTATTTATTTATTTTATTTATTTATTTTATTTTTTGAGACGAAGTCTCGCCCCATTGCCCAGGTTGGAGAGCAATGGTACAATCTCAGCTTACTGCAACCTCAGCCTCCCGAGTTCAAGTGATTCTCATGCCTCAGCCTCCCAGATAGCTGGGATTACAGGTGCGTGCCACCACATCTGGCTAATTTTTGTATTTTTAGTAGAGACTTGGTTTCACCATATTGGCCAGGCTGGCCTTGAACTCCTGACCTTGTGATCCGCCCACCTCGGCCTCCCAATGTGCTGGGATTACAGGAATGAGCCACCGCACCCAGCTGAGACAGGGTCTCTTACTCTGTTGTCCAGGCTGGAGTACAGTGGCAAGATCATGGCTGATCACTGCAACCTCAACCTCCCAGGCTGAAGCCATCCTCCCACCTCAGCCTCCTAAGTAGCTGGGACCACAGGCATGTGCCCCCACACCCAGCTAATTTTTGTATTTTTTATAGAGATAGGGTCTCCCTATGTTGCCCAGACTGTTGGCTCAAATTCCTGGGCTTAAGAGATCTTTCTGCCTCAGCTACCCCAAAGTGTTGAGATTATAGGTGTAAACCACTGCACCTGGCACCCCGACCAGGATACTTCTAAACCCAAAACAAAAAGGTATTCTTAAGGAACTCTGCCCTCCTGATTTTCTGCGATAAAGGAAGGCTCTCATTAAATCCTATATACTTTTGAAAGCCCCCGGCTCAGGAACTAGTTCTCCTGCTTTCTTCTAATACACAGATTTAACACATGTAGGCTTGGAGCTTGGCCACAATAATCAAATCTCTGCACAGCTCTAGCCTGCACTTAAGATTTAGTCCAGGTCTTGTCCACAACAAAGGTGCAAAACAGCTTCAAATAACGAACCTGGAGATAACAAGAAATTCAGTAGGACTGACAAGAACTGCTTTGTTGAAGGGAGCTGTAAAATTCTAAGGCTCTTCAGGGTTTAATAAAAAGGGGTTAATTATTCAAAGTTTACCTTCCAATTACCTTCCTGAAAAACTCTTTTTTTTTTTTTTTTTTTTTTTTTTTGAGACGGAGTTTCACTCTTGTTGCCCAGGCTGGAGTGCAATGGCATGATCTCAGCTCACCACAACCTCTGCCTCCCGGGTTCAAGTGATTCGTGATTCTCCTGCCTCAGCCTCCCGAGTAGCTGGGATTACAGGCATGCGCCAGCACGCCAAGCTAATTTTTTTGTATTTTTAATAGAGACGAGGTTTCTCCATGTTGGTCAGGCTGGTCTCGAACTCCCAACCTCAGGTGATTCGCCCGCCTTGGCCTCCCAAAGTGCTGGGATTACAGGCATGAGCCAATGCGCCCAGCCGAAAAACTCATTCTTAAAACAGAGGAAGGCTCATTCAATCTTCTTTAAAGTTGACCAACTACAGAAATCATATTCTATCTCACAGTAGTAAGGACAATGCAAAGTTCAGGCTTGCTGTGGCATTAGTACTGTATCTCATTGTAATACTCACTGGGGTCCCCAGCATGGTATATGTCTTCCCAGAGCCTGTCTGTCCATAAGCAAAAAGGCACATGTTATAGCCTTTGGCAACTCCAGACAGTACTTCCATCCCTAAATCCTGGAAAACCTGTAACAACAAAAGCAGAGGAAACATCACTGTGGTCCTTCTTCTCATAGCAGATTTAGAATTATTTTCTAATCTAAAAAATATTTCAAACATCCATGACTATTAATTCACTACCATTTCATAAGAATCAATTTAGCTTCATAAAAAGATAGCTAAGGAAAATTCATTCATTCAGCCCGTCAAATTCTTTAACTGCCTACTGTATCTAGACACAATACTAGACTCTGAAGATACAAAAGTAATATGGTCTCTAAACTTAAGGCAAAGAAAGTGTAGAAGAGCAAAGATATGCAAGCAAAATAATTCTGTATCTCTCGTAAGAAATGTTTAATATGGTTAATCAGGTAAAGCTGCAGTGAAATATTGCCCAATAACAAGAAATTCAGGGCCTTAGGATATCACACTGAAGATCAGTAAGACCAGAAGTTAGGGAGGTGTTTTCCATGTGCATTTATTTTCTATACACCCCCTCCTCACATTGACCCCAAGCGCTGGCTGGTTCTGCTGGTCATTTACCCCTGCTTCAGTGAATCAGAAACAGGCAGAGGTCCTCATGTGAAAACTCCTATACTTGTTATACTGCTTGGAAGTCCTACTGAGCTCTAGTTCGGCAGACTCTGGTCTCAGGAAAAAATAGCCAGTTTTATGGGGAAGGCACAGCTTCCTAGTTCAGCCAGTCTTCAGCAGAATGCTATGTGGGCATCTGCATACCCATGGCTGGTACGGCGGACATTTACCCTTTGTATTGTTGCCCAGCATCAAAATACTCTTCCTTTGAACCTTTGGTTGTGTCAGTCTCCGTGGGAAGCACAGCTCAATGCTCTACTACAGAAGCCAAACAGGCCAGATATTCCTCTCCACCTAGGACAACACTAGCTCATGAAATGAGGCCAGACAGGGCTGGATACAGTGGCTCATGCCTGTAATTCCAGCACTTTGGGAGGATGAGGTGAGTGGATCACCTGAGGTCACGAGCTCGAGACTAGCCTGGCCAACATGGCGAAACCCTGTCTCTACTAAAAATACAAAAAATTTCCCGGGCATGGTGGCGGGCACCTATAATCCCAGCTACTTGGGAAGTGGAGGTAGGAGAATCACTTGAACCCAGAAAGTGGAAGTGCAATGAGCTGAGATCGTGCCATTGCATTCCAGCCTGGGAGAGAGAGACTCCATCTCAAAAAAAAAAGAAAGAAAGAAAGAAATGGGGCCAAACAACTACATGTCACTTGACAAGCCAAATATCATTTGAATTTTGAAAGAAAGACATAAAAATAAAGAATAGTTAATAAATTGTCCATACTGGCATCAAGGATCCAATAGCACTGCCTGCTAGACATACAGTGGTAGAAGTGCCAAGTGTGGTGCTCAAATCAGACAATTCTGCAATATGGTTCCGCCTGGGGTCCCTGCTGCTTAGTATCCCATGTCTTCCTGCCCATTTTTCAACTTTCCCCTCAATTCTGTGACTCCTCTGATATGATTCCAAAGTGTAGTGTGTTCTTACACTTCAAAGCTGTGTGATCTTGGGCAAGTTACTTAAACTGTAAATTTTAGTTTCTTTAGGTATAAAATGTTTATTTTTGTATCTGTAATACAGGTTTGTTGTGAAGATTAAACAAGGTAATACACTTAATTAGGGACAAAGATAGGAGCTGCTAACTCAAGACTATACTTTCTGCTTTTTTTTTTTTTTTTTTTGAGACAGGGTCTTGCTCTGTCCCCCAGGCTGGAGTGCAGTGGCACAATCTTGACTTACCACAGCCTCGACCTCTTGGGCTCAAACGATCTCCCCACCTTGGTCTCCTGAGCAGCTGGAACTGCAGGTGTGCACCACCATGCCCAGCTAATTTTTTTGTATTTTTGTAGAGACAGGTCTCCCCATGTTGCCCAGGCTGGTCTTGAACTCCTGGGGTCAAGTGATCCACGTGCTTCAGCCTCCCAAAGTGCTGGGATTACAGGTGTGAGCCACTGTGCCTGGCCCTTCATTTATTTATTTATTTATTCTTAAGAGACATGGTCTTATCCTGTCAGCTAGGCTGAAGTACAGTGGCACAATCATAGCTTACTGCAGCTTTGAACACCTGGGCTCAAGGGATCATCTCGCCTCAGCCTCTTGAGTAGCTTGGATCTTAAGGGCATTTTTATTATTTTTCTCTTTGTTAGTTTGTTTATTTGTTTTAATAATCAGTGTTAAGTTGTCATCAGTTTAAACAAATGGGTTATTTGCAAGCCTCGTGGTAATCTCAAATCAAAAAACCTACAAAAGATACACAAAAAATAAAAAGAAATTAAAACATGCCACCAAAGAAAACCACCTTCACAAAACAGGAAGACAGAAAGAAAAAAGAGGGAAGAAAAGACCACAAAACAACCAGAAAAGAAATAACAAAATGGCAGAAGTCCTTACTCATCAATAATAACATTGAATGTAAAGGCACTAAACTCTCCAATCAAAAGACAGAGCTAAATGGATTTAAAAAACAAGACCCGGCCGGGCGCGGTGGCTCAAGCCTGTAATCCCAGCACTTTGGGAGGCCGAGACGGGTGGATCACGAGGTCAGGAGATCGAGACCATCCTGGCTAACACGGTGAAACCCCATCTCTACTAAAAAATACAAAAAAAAAAAACTAGCCAGGCGAGGTGGCGGGCGCCTGTAGTCCCAGCTACTCGGGAGGCTGAGGCAGGAGAATGGCGTAAACCCGGGAGGCGGAGCTTGCAGTGAGCTAAGATCCGGCCACTGTACTCCAGCCTGGGCGACAGAGCGAGACTCCGTCTCAAAAAAAAAAAAAAAAACAAGACCCAACAATCTATTGCCTACAGGAAACACACTTCACCTGTGAATACACATATACACTGAAAACAAAGGGAGAGAAAAAGATACTCCATGCAAATGGAAACCAAAAAAGAGCAGAATTAGCTACATGTGTATCAGACAAAATAGATTTCAACACAAAAACTTAAAAGAGACAAAGGTCATTATATAATCAGAAAGGGGTCAATTCAGCAAAAGGATGTAACAATTATAAATATATATGCACCCAACACTGCATCACCCAGATAAATAAAGCAAGTATTATTAAAGCTAAAGAGAGAAAGAGAGACCTCAACACAGTAATAGCTGGAGATTTCAACACCCCACTTTCAGCATTGGATAGATCATTCAGACAGAAAATCAACAAAGAAATGTTGGACTTAATCTGCACTGTAAACCAAATGGACCTAATAGATATTTACGGAACATTTTAACCAATGGCTGCAGAATACACATTCTTCTCCTCAGCACATGCATCACTCTCAAGAATAGACCATGTGTTAGGCCATAAAACATGTTTTAAAGAATTAAAAAAAAAAATCTTCCTGAAAGGTGGGTTAAGGAAAAAATAAATAATAAAACAATTCAAAAAAGTTGAAATCATATCAAGTATCTTCTATGACCACAATGAAATAAAATTAGAAATAATAACAAGAGGAATTTTGGAAACTATATACACACATGGAAATTAAACAGTATGTTCCTGAATGACCAGTAGGTCACTGAACAACATAAGAAGAAAATTTTCAAATTTCTTTTTTTTTGGAGACAGAATCTCACTCTGTCACCCAGGCTAGAGTACAATGGTGTGATCTCAGCTCACTGCAACCTCCACCTCCCGGGTTCAAGCAATTCTCATGCCCCGGTATCCCAAGTAGCTGAGACTACTGGTGTGCACCACCACGCCTGGCTAACTTTTGGTATTTTAATAGAGACAGGGTTTCACCATGTTTCACAGGCTGGTCTTTAACTCCTGAGCTCAGGTAGTCTGCCCGCCTTGGCATCACAAAGTACTAGGATTACAGTCTTAAGCCACCATGCCTGGCCTAAAATTCTTGAAACAAATAGATATGGAAACACAACATACCAAAACAAATGGGATACAGCGAAAGTACCACTAAGAGAAAAGTTTACAGCAATAAGCATCTATATAAAAAAAAGTAGAAAAACGTCAAATAACCTAACAATGCATCTTAAAAACTAGAAAAGTGGCCAGGCATGGTGGTCCATGTCTGTAATCCCAGCACTTTGGAAGGCCAAGACAAGAAGATCACTTGAGCCCAGGAGTTCAAGACCAGCCTGGACTCAAGCTCTATAAACTCTTGCAATATAGCAAGAATTCATTTCTATTTTTTTAATAAGAAAAAGAACTAGAAAAGCAAGAACGAATCAAACACAAAATTAGAAGAAAAAATTAGAGAGAAATAAATGAAATTGAAATGAAAAAAGCAATGCAAAAGATCAATAAATTGAAAAGCTGGTATTTTGAAAAGATAAAATTGATAAGCCTTTAGACAAAGAAAAAAAGACCCACATAAATAAAATCAGAGATGAAAAAGGAAGCATTACAACTGACACTGCAGAAATCCAAAGGCCCGTTAGAGACTACTATGACTATACACCAATAAACTGGAAAACCTAGAAAAAAATGGATAAATTCCTAGACACATACAATCTACCAAAATTGAACCACGAAGAAATCCAAAACCTGCATAGAACAATAGCAAGTAATGAAGCTGTAATAAAAATCTTCCAGCAAAGAAAAGCCCAGAACCCAATGGCTTCACTGCTGAATTTTACCAAACATTTAAAGAAGAACTAATGCCAAGCCTACTAAAACTACTCCAAAAAAATGAAAAAGGGAATACTTACAAACTCATCTTTCAAGGCCAGTATTACCCTGATACCAAAACCACACAAAGATACATCCAAAAAAGAAAACTACAGGCCAATATCCCTGATGAACATTGATGCAAAAATCTTCAACAAAATACCAGCAAACCGAATTCAACATGTTAAAAAGATCATTCACGCCGGGCATGGTGGCTCATACCTGTAATCTCAGCACTTTGGGAGGCCTGAGGTGATGGATATCCCATCTACCCTGATGTGATTACTACGCATTATATGCCTGTATCAAAATATCTCATGTACCTCACAAATATATATACCTACTATACACCCATAATTTTATTTTCTTTTTCTGAGACAAGGTTTCACTCTGTTGCCCAGGCTAGAGTGCAGTGGCACAATCATAGCTTACTGCAGCCTCAACTTCCCAGGCTCAAGCAATCCTCTCACCTGAGCCTCCCAAGTAGCTGGGACTACAGGCATGTGCCCCCATGCCCAGCTAATTTTTGTATTTTTTTGTAGAGATGGGGTTTCGTCATGTTGCCCAGGCTGGTCTCAAACTCCTGAACTCAAAGCGATCTGCCCACCTCGGCCTCCTAGAAAACAACTGGCCAAGCACAGTGGTGCACACTTGTAATCCCAGCACTTTGGGAGACTGAGAGGCCTCAGCTACTTGGAAGGCTGAAGTGGAAGGATTGCTTGAGCCACGGAGGTAGAGGTTGAAGCCAGCCGACATCACACCACTGCACTCCATCTACCTGGGGCAAGACAGCGAGACGCTGTCTTGAAAAAAAATTGATATCAAAAACCCTCTCATAAACCATTAAATTAAAGAAAAGCTGGCCAGGCGCGGTGGCTCACACCTGTAATCTCAGCACTTTGGGAGGCCGAGGCGGCACGGATGACCTGGAGTCAGGAGTTCGAGACCAGCCTGACCAACATGGTGAAGCCCCATCTCTACTTTAAAAAATACAAAATTAGCCTAGCATGGGGGCACGTGCCTGTAATCCTAGCTACTCAGGAGGCTGAGACAAGAGAATCATTTGAACTTGGAAGGTGGAGGCTGCAGTGAGCGCACCACTACGTTCTAGCCTGGGCAACAAGAGTGAAACTCTTTCCCCGGCCACCAAAAAAAAAGAAGAAGAAGAAAAGAAATAATTAAAACTCTTGCCAGGTGTGGTGGCTCATGCCTGTAATCCCAGCACTTTGGGAGGCTGATGTGGGAAAATCACTTGAGGTCAGGAGTTCAGAGACCAGCCTGGCCAACATGGTGAAACCCTGTCTCTACTAAAAAATATAACAATTAGCCAGGCATGGTGGCAGGTGCCTGTAATGCCAGTTATTTGGGAAGCTGAGGCAGGAGAATAGCTCAAACTTGGGAGGCAGAGGCTGCAGTGAGCCGATATCGCACCATTGTGCCCCAGCCTGGGCAACAGAACTAGGCTTGGTCTCAAAAAATAAATAAATAAATAAAATAATAATAACTAAAACTCTTTCCTCGTATCTTGAAGGTTTTGTTAGGGCTTGGTGTCATTCTTTTTCTTTTAATAAATATGAAAATCATTCCACTGAGAGGGAGGTTACTTATCCAACAAAATACATGTAGTCCTTGGCCCTTAATACCTTCCTACAGAAAAGTTTCATGCATGTCTATTACAAACTGAAACTGCTATTAAAAACTAAAATTTTCACACAGAAAAGAAATTCTACATTAGTTTTTGTTAATCTATCAAAAAAAAAAAGGAAGAAAATAACAGCCGGGCATGGTGGCTCACACCTGTAAACCCAGCACTTTGGGAGGCCAAGGCAGGCGGCTCACCTGAGGTCAGGAGTTCAAGACCAGCCTGGCCAACATGGTGAAACCCCACCTCTACTAAAATACAAAAATTAGCCGGGAGTGGTGGCATGCGTCTGTAATCCCAGCTACTTGGGAGGCTGAGACAAGGGAACTGCTTGAGCCCAGGAGGTGGAGGTTGCAGTGAGCCAAGATCACGCCACTGCACTCTAGCCTGGGAGACAGTGAGACTCTGTCTCCAAAAACAGAAAATAGCTTTAAGGCTGGTGGTGGTGGCTCACGCCTGTAATCTCAGCACTTTGGGAGGCTGAGGTGGGCGGACCACTTGAGGTCAGAAATACGAGACTAGCCTGGCCAAGATGGTGAAACCCCATCTCTACTAAAAATACAAAAATTAGCTGGTTGTGGTAGTGCACACCTGTAATTCCAGCTACTTGGGAGACTGAGGCAGGAGAACCATTTGAACCTGGAACACAGAGGTTGCAGTGGGCCAAGACCGTGCCACCACACTCCAGCCTGGGTGACAGATTGAGACTGTCTCAAACAAAAAGGAAAATAACTTTAAATGTTTATGATGTATTCTGTTTAAATGTATTTTAAATATTACTTATCTCTATGGGTCTGTAACTCCATTGTTAAAATAAAAGAATTATATTAGAAAACTTTATTCCGTTTTAGAAAAACTGCTACTAAATGCAGTAACAGATAACATCTTTACTGACAAGGGTATTTGTGTATTCACTATGAGAATTATTCTTATGTTTTATTATATAAATAATTATGTTCAAAGTAACAAAGAAAAAAAAAAAAAAAAAGACAGGCCGGGCATGGTAGCTCATGCCTGTAAACCCAGAACTTACGGAGGCCAGGGCAAGTGAATCACCTGAGGTCAGGAGTTCAAGACCAGTCTGGCCAACATGGTGAAACCCTGTCTCTACGAAAAATACAAAAAATTAGCTGGGTGTGGTGGCACATGCCTATAGTTCCAGCTACTTGGGAGGTTGGGGCAGAAGAATCACTTGAACCTGGGAGGCGGAGGTTGCAGCGAGCCGAGATTGTGTCACTGCACTCCAGCCTGGATAACAGAGGGAGATTCTCTCTCAAAAAAAAAAAAAAAAGACAACAGAAAATGGTGAGAAACAAAAATGATCCCACTATTCAGAGATAATACACTTTTTTTTATATATATACTTTAAGTTCTAGGGTACATGTGCACAACATGCAGGTTTGTTACATATGTATACATCTGCCATATTGGTGTGCTGCACCCATTAACTCGTCATTTACATTAGGTATATCTCCTAATGCTACCCCTCCCCTCTCCCCACAATAGGCCCTGGTGTGTGATATTCCCCTTCCTGTGTCCAAGTGATCTCATTGTTCAATTCCCACCTATGAGTGAGAACATGCAGTTTTTCGTTTTCTGTTCTTGTATCGTTTGCTGAGAATGATGGTTTCCAGCTGCATCCATGTCCCTACAAAGGACGCAAACTCATCCTTTTTATGGCTGCATAGTATTCCATGGTGTATATGTGCCACATTTTCTTAATCCAGTCTGCCACTGATGGACATTTGGGTTGATTCCAAGTCTTTGCTATTGTGAATAGTGCCGCAATAAACATACGTGTGCATGTGTCTTTGTAGTAGCATAATTTATAATCCTTTGGGTATATACCCAGTAGTGGGATGGCTGGGTCATATGGTACATCTAGTTCTAGATCCTTGAGGAATTGCCATACTGTTTTCCATAATGGTTGAACTAGTTTACAATCCCACCAACAGTGTAAAAGTGTTCCTATTTCTCCATATCCTCTCCAGCACCTGTTGTTTCCTGATTTTTAAATGATTTCCATTCTAATTGGTGTGAGATGGTATCTCATTGTGGTTTTGATTTGCATTTCTCTGATGGCGAGTGATGATGAGCATTTTTTCATGTGTCTGTTGGCTGCATGAATGTCTTCTTTTGAGAAGTGTCTGTTCATACTCTTTGCCCACTTTTTGATGGGGTTGTTTTTTTCTTGTAAATTTGTTTGAGTTCTTTGTAGGTTCTGGATATTAGCCCTTTGTCAGATGAGTAGATTGCAAAAATTTTCTCCCATTCTGTAGGTTGCCTGTTCACTCTGATGGTAGTTTCTTTTGCTGTGCAGAAGCTCTTTAGTTTAATTAGATCCCATTTGTCAATTTTGGCTTTTGTTGCCATTGCTTTTGGTGTTTTAGACATGAAGTCCTTGCCCACGCCTAAGTCCTGAATGGTACTACCTAGGTTTTCTTCTAGAGTTTTTATGGTTTTAGGTCTAACATTTAAGTCTCTAATCCATTTTGAATTAATTTTTGTATAAGGAGTAAGGAAAGGATCCAGTTTCAGCTTTCTGCTTATGGCTAGCCAATTTTCCCAGCAGTATTAATTAAATAGGTAATCTTTTCCCCATGTCTTGTTTCTTTCAGGTTTGTCAAAGATCAGATGGCTGTAGATGTGTGGTATTATTTCTGAGGGCTCTGGTCTGTTCCATTGGTCTATATCTCTGTTTTGGTACCAGTACCAAAACATGCTGTTTTGGTTACTGTAGCCTTGTAGTATAGTTTGAAGTCAAGCAGCATGATGCCTCCAGCTTTGTTCTTTTGGCTTAGCATTGTCTTGGCAATGCGGGCTCTTTTTTGGTTCCATATGAACTTTAAAGCAGTTTTTTCCAATTCTGTGAAGAAACTCATTGGTAGCTTAATGGGGATGGCATTGAATCTATAAATTACCTTGGGCAGTATGGCCATTTTCACAATATTGATTCTTCCTATCCATGAGCATGGAATGTTCTTCCATTTGTTTGTGTCCTCTTTTATTTCACTGAGCAGTGGTTTGTAGTTCTCCTTGAAGAGGTCCTTTACATCCCTTGTAAGTTGGATTCCTAAGTATTTTATTCTCTTTGAAGCTATTGCGAATGGGAGTTCATTCTGATTTGGCTCTCTGTTTGTCCGTTACTGGTGTATAGGAATGCTTGTGATTTTTGCACATTGATTTTGTATCCTGAGACTTTGCTGAAGTTGCTTACCAGCTTAAGGAGATTTGGGCCTGAGACGATGGGGCTTTCTAAATATCCCTGGGATGCAAGGCTGGTTCAACATACGCAAATCAATAAACGTAATCCAGCATATATACAGAACCAAAGACAAAGACCACATGATTATCTCAATAGATGCAGAAAAGGCCTTTGACAAAATTCAACAGCCCTTCATGCTAAAAATTCTCAATAAATTTGGTATTCATGGAACATATCTCAAAATAATAAGAGCTATTTATGACAAACCCACAGTCAATATCATACTGAATGGGCAAAAACTGGAAGCATTTCCTTTGAAAACTGGCACAAGACAGGGATGCCCTCTCTCACCACTCCTATTCAATATAGTGTTGGAAGTTCTGGCCAGGGCAGTCAGGCAGGATAAAGAAATAAAAGGTATTCAGTTAGGAAAAGAAGCAGTCAAATTGTCCCTGTTTGGAGATAATACATTCTTAACATTTGGTGTTGAAATAACTCTTTCAGACTTTTGTTCTAGTTCTAGATGATCTATCTAACATTCCTTCAAGGTCTTAAATTCTGTTGTAAATACAGTAATTAAGAATACTTGAGGCCGGGCACAGTGGCTCAAGCCTGTAATCCCGGCACTTTGGGAGGCCGAGACAGGCGGATCACGAGGTCAGGAGATCGAGACCATCCTGGCTAACATGGTGAAACCCTGTCTCTACTAAAAAATACAAAAAAACTAGCCAGGCGCGGTGGCGGGCGCCTGTAGTCCCAGCTACTCCGGAGGCTGAGGCAGGAGAATGGCGTAAACCCGGGAGGCGGAGCTTGCAGTGAGCTGAGATCCGGCCACTGCACT
>NW_022292088.1:970876-980321 GCF_002776525.5 Piliocolobus tephrosceles
AAAAAAAAAAAAAAAAAAAAAAAAAAGAATACTTGAATATAATGAGGACACTAAGCTGAACTTTGTTTTGTTATATTATAGACATAGTGTTTTTCTGTTTATGCTCAGGCAACTTAATACTTTTCATTTTAATAATTAAAATTTTCTATTTAATTTCCCAAGTGGGAAAGCATGCTATAGCTCCACTCACAGGCACCCAAGCCTTACATAAGCCACTGTCCACTTGGCAGTACCCAAAGTGTGAACAATCCAAGAAGGGAAAGCGTCATCTGTGCCAGCTTTACAAACATAACCCCAGTTTCAGGAAATACTGTCCACTTTTCATAAATGTCAGCTAAATTCTGGGCTGTTCCTTCAATCCCACTACAAGTCATTCATCTTTGGGTCTCTACCCAATATAAATGTTTATAGATGCATCTATTACCATTGTAAGCCTAGCTAGGAGTTTAACTAACATAATTTGGGCCCTGGCCCAAGTGTGGAGCAGATACTATCCCTGAAAAATTGCAGATTTTCCTAGGCAACAGCCTATATGTAACTTTGACAAATGAGTCTAGATTTCCTATTTGCCTTCTCCATTTTATGCTGTGAATTACAGAGAGATTTATTTCCCATGTTCATCCACGTTCTATATTTATCCATGCAAGGCATACCATGGAAATTGGTATTTGAACAGTTCCCAAAGAACAAGAGGAGGGAGAGACTACAACAGCAATTTTGAAATGCAGGTAAACACGAACAAAGCCAAATGAAATCTATGCCATACCCAATGGAAAGAAAGAAGAGTCATTATTTTGAAAGGAATGAGTCTTGAAACATTCAAGTCCCAGAACTACAATTCTTTTAACCTTGGAAGAAAGTATTTACTGAGTTCCTAACGGGAACCCAGCACCACATAGGACACTGAGAGAGGTTTGAAAAACCTTTTAAACACTGTCTTCAGTCCACAACAAACTTATCATATAGTTGGAGAGACAGACCACAGAGTCAGTAAACAGTTCAATACCAGTACACAGTAAAATATGAATAAAGAGTAGACATAAATATTACATTTGGAGAAAGGAAAATGACTGTGACCTGAGGTAGTGAGGGAAATATTCATAGCAGAGTTGGCATTTGATCTGCATCTTTTTTTTTTTTTTTTTTTTTTTAGACAGTTTCACTCTTTTTGCCCAGGCTGGAGTGCAATGGCATGATCTCGGTTCACTACAACCTCTGCCTCCCGGGTTCAAGTGATTCTCCTGTCTCAGCCTCCCAGGTAGCTGGGATTACAGGCATGTGCCACCATGCCCAGCTAATTTTTGTATTTTTAGTAGAGACAGGGTTTCTCCATGTTGGTCTGGCTGGTCTTGAACTCCCGACCTCAGGTGATCCGCCTGCCTCGGCCTCCCAAAGTGCTGGGATTACAGGCGTGAGCTACCACACCCAGCCCTGATCTGCATCTTAAGCTATACTTACTTATTTCAAAGCTCACTTTAAGAGCGGTCCCTACCTTGAAGCCCCACATAATGTCCCCAGATAAAGGCCCTCTCTCTTAAGTGAGGTTGACCCCAGGACTGTATCACCATAAAATATAAAATGTATCCTTATCATTTCAATCCTTAGAACATCAGAGCTCTGGATAAAACAGTAGAACAACCATGTCACATTACTCCCTCTGAAAAATCTTTGTACTTCCATTTGTCAGCTCTTAATACCTGGCTGTCAACCTTGGAAAGTTCATGGTTAGAACTAAAGATCTCCTGCTTCAGGAACAACAGATACCCAGGCAAGTAACCACAGAAACACTCAAACAAATCTCTTTGCCCCAACCCTTCATTCAAGTTACTTTTATTTGAATAAGGAAATATGGATCCAAAACAGAGAGACATCCACTGGGCAGTGGCTCATGCCTGAAGTTCCAGCTACTCAAGAGTCTGAGGTGGGAGGATCACTTGAGCCCAGGAGTTCAAGGTTGCAATGAGCTATGATTACGCAGCTGCACTCCAGGGTAAGCAACAAAGTGAGACCCTGTCTCTTAAAAAAAAAAAAAAGAGAGAGAGAGAGAGAAAGCTACAGGTGATAATGAGAAACTTGGCTTTCATTTTTCATTATTCTTTGTTTTTTGCTTTTAAGAGACAGGGTCTCACTCTGTGTCTCAGGCTGGACTGCAGTGGTACAATCATAGCCCACAACAGCTTTGAACTCCTGGGCTCAAGGGTCCTCCTGCCTTGGCCTCCAAGTAGCTAGGACTACAGTTGCACACCACCACAGCCAGCCTCATCATCAGATAAAGGAATTATAAATTAGGAGAGGAAGAAAGCAAGAATGAATTCTTTTGCTTTAACATAGAGTTAAGGAAACAAACAAAAAAGAATGAATTGCATGGTATTAGATCAGAATCAGTGAGAACTCATAGGCTTCAATATAGATTGATAAAGAACTAGATATATATATGTGTATATATGAAAATGTATATGCAAATATATATTCCCTAGCTTTGTCTAACATTACTGAAAGGACCTGAAAACAGTAATAACCCAACAGAAATGATCACATCTAGCACCCAGAACTTGGTTTCTAAATACCATTCTCCACTAACAGCAACTATTTGAGCATCACAATTGTTAAGTTTAGCCTAAAGCTATCTCCTTACAGATTTTAAGTGTGGACCAAAGGTTTCTCCATACATAGTGATTATAACCTAACTAAACGTATAAACATACTGTAACCTACTTTTGTAACAAGTAGCCAAGTTTCAACCAATCACATACAGCCAACTGTTCAAACTGTGTTCAGATAAAGCAAATGAGCTGTAACCAATCCAGCTGTTTCTGTACCTCACCCCTGTTTTCTGTATGTCACTTTCCCTTTTCTGTCCATAAATGTTATCCAATCATATGGTAGCCTCAGGCTCTATCTGAACCTACTGTAGCTCCAGGGGCTGCCTTATTTGTAAATTCTTCTTTGCTCAATTAAGCTCTGTCAAATTTGTCTAAAATTTTTCTTTTAACACAATAATAGCAACAGGTTATAATCCACTGTATAAAATGGGAAACCATGAATGAAAGATATAATATATAATATAATCATGAATCACAGATACAAATAATTTGAAAGTCTGATGAGGGCTAGAATAGTTTCAAAGTACTTCCTACAAAATATGTATTAATTACAAAGAAGAGAAAGAGTAACTTTACAGTGAAAAAAAAATCTGGCAGACACCACCTTAATCAAGCAATCAAAGTAAACTCAGTGATACTGCTATCAAGTATACATAATCTGAATGTAATCATGAGGAGACACTGGACAATCCAAATTAAGGGACATTAAAACCAAGGGTGGTGGCTCATCCCTGTAATCCCAGCACTTTGGGAGGCTGAGGCAGGTGGACAACTTGAGGTCAGGAGTTCGAGACCAGCCTGGCTAACATGGTGAAACCCCATCTCTACTAAAAACACAAAATTAGCCAGGTGTGGTGGCACATGCCTGTAATCCCAGCTACACGGGAAGCTGAGGCAGGAGAACTGCTGGAACCTTGGAGGTGGAGGTTGCAGTGAGCCAAGATTGTACCACTGCACTCCAGCCTGGGTGACACAGGGAAACTCTGCCTATAACATAACATAACATAACATAACATAACATAACATAACATAACATAACATAAAAGGGACATTCTACAAAATAATTGGCCTGTAATTTTCGTAAGTGCTAAGATCATGAACATCAGGGAAAAACTAAGGACCTATTCCAGACTGAATTAGACTAAAGTTAAGATAACTAAATGCAATAAGTGATGCTGAACTTGATCTTTTCTGTAAGGATCTTACTAGGACAATCAGTGAAACCTGAAAGAAGTCTAAGGATTAGATGGTGGCAATTAACACTTAAATTTCCTGAAACTTTTTTTTTTTTTTTGAGACAGGTCTCACTCTATTACTCAGGCTGGAGTACAGTAGTGGGATCACAGCTCACTGCAACCTTGACCTCCCAGGTTCAAACAACCCTCCTGCCTCAGCCTCTGGAGCAGCTGGGAATACAGGTGCGAGCCACCATGCCCAGCTAATTTTTTAATTTTCTGTAGAGACAGAATCTTGGGAAAAAAAAAATCTGCTTATAACTGCTAATTGGAGTGTATATTCAGGGCAACTTGAAGCTCTGCTCCCAGGTTGCAATGCTCAAGCTTGGCCCAAATAAACTTTCTGCTTATTTTGCCTCAGCTTTTTCCTTTTAGGTCAACAGTGAGGAGCAGGAAACCACAAAAATAATCCAGTAACCTAGAACCAACAAAAGTGGAAATGTACCACCCCTGGGCCCAAAGGGTCAAGGGAAAGCAGTGGTCACCTGGAAGGAGAATGATGAAGAGAAACCAGGTTAAGAGAAGCTTAACGAAGTTAAAAGATGCCAGACCAAGACAATTCTACTGGAGGAAATACCTCCTGCTGATCTGAATAAAGGCCTATCGTTTATTCAACCCCAACCTCAAGCCTTAGGGCAAGTTAGCCATTGATTAGTACAACAGTATATTCCTTTTAAGGAATGAGAGGGGACAAAAGCAAAATAAACCAAAAGAAATTAGGTAGAGTTTGAGTCAGGGGTCCCCAACCAGGAACCAGGCCATACAGCAGGAGGTGAGTGGTGGGCAGGCAGGCAAGGAGCGAGTCAAACTTCATCTGTATTTACAGCCACTCCCCCATTCCTCACTTTACTGCCTGAGCTCCGCCTCCTGTCAGATCAGTGGAGGCGTTCGATTTTCACAAGAGTGTGAATCCTATTAAAGCATACAGGTGCCTGCAAGGGTTCTAGGTAGCATGTTCCTTATGAGAACTTTTTTTTTTGAGACAGTCTTGCTCTGTCACCCAGGCTGGAGTGCAGTGGCGCGATCTTGGCTCACTGCAAGCTCCGCCTCCCAGGTTCAAGAGATTCTCTTGCCTCAGCTTCCCAAGCATGCCAGGCTAATTTCTGTATTTTTTTTTTTTTTTTTTTTTTTTGAGGCGGAGTCTTGCTCTGTCACCTGGGCTGGAGTGCAGTGGCCGGATCTCAGCTCACTGCAAGCTCCGCCTCCCGGGTTTACGCCATTCTCCTGCCTCAGCCTCCTGAGTAGCTGGGACTACAGGCGCCCGCCACCTCGCCCGGCTAGTTTTTTGTATCTTTAGTAGAGACGGGGTTTCACCGTGTTAGCCAGGATGGTCTCGATCTCCTGACCTCGTGATCCGCCCGTCTCGGCCTCCCAAAGTGCTGGGATTACAGGCTTGAGCCACTGCACCCGGCCAATTTCTGTATTTTTTAGTAGAGATGGGGTTTCGCCATGTTGGTCAGGCTGGTCTCAAACTCCTGACCTCAGGTGATCTTCCCTCCTTGGCCTCCCAAAGTGCTGGGATTACAGGCGTGAGCCCCTGTGCCCGGCCTCCACATGAGAATCTAATGCCTAATGATGTGTCACTGTCCCTGTCACCCCCAGATGGGACCATCGACTTGCAGGAGAAAAAGCTCAGGGCTCCCACTGGTTCTACATTACGGTAAGTTGCATAATTATTTCATTATATATTACAACATAACCACAGAAATAAAGCGCACAATAAATGTAATGTGCTTGAGTCATCCTGAAACCATCCCCCCACCCCGCCCTGGTCTGTAGAAAAACTGTCTTCCACAAAGCCGGTCCTGGTGCCAGAAAGGTTGGGGACTGCTGGCTTGAGTGAATGGATAAAGCAACTGTGGTGTATCTACACAGTGGAATACTATTTAGCAATAAAAAGAAACAAACTCTTTGATACACGCAACAACATGGATGGATCTCAAATGCATTATTATAAGTGAAAAAATCCAGTCTTTTAAAACGGTTTTTTTAAGGCAGGATCTTGCTCTCTCACCCAGGCTGGAGTGCAGTGGCACAATCATGGCTCACTGCAGCCTAAAACCCCTCCCCTTCCACCTCAGCCTCTCAAGTAGCTGGGACTACAGATGTGTGCCACCATGCCCAGCTTTTGTTTTTTTTAATTTTTTGTAGAGATGTCTTACTTTGTTGCCCAGGCTGAAAATCCAGTCTTAAAAGTTTACATACTACAGTAAGTCCATGTATGAGATTCTGGAAAAAGCAAAACTATAGCAACAAAAGCGTATCAGTGGTTGCCAGGGGTTAGGGTGGGAGGATAGTGTGAATACAAAAGGGCAGCACTTGGGAATTCCTGGAGTTGTTCAAATTATTCTGTGTCCTGTCTGTGGTGATTACAATAATCTATGCATGTGTAAATATTCATGGAAATGTACACGAAAAAACTAAACTTTACCATATGTAAATTTAAATTTTTTAAAATTCAACAAAATCAGGAAGAGTGAAACTAAAGAGTAAAAACTGAAATAAAAGAGTAAAAACTGAAATTAACAGACTAGAAAACAAAATGTATTATAAAGAATAAATATTTACAAAAGCAATTTCTTTGGAAAAACAATGAAATAGATAATGCCAGATTAAGATGGGGAAAGATTAAAAAAATATATCTGGGGACAAGAAAAAAGAACCATATATAAAAGACAAAACTGTTGGCTGGGTGCAGTGGCTCACGCCTGTAATCCCAGCACTTTGAAAGGCCAAGGCAGGTGGATCACAAGGTCAAGAGATGGAGACCATCCTGGCCAACATGGTGAAACCCCGTCTCTACTAAAAATACAAAAATTAGCCGGGCATGCTGGTGCACTCCTGTAATCCCAGGCTGCATCAGGAGAAACACTTGAACCCCGGAGGCAGAGGCTGCAGTGAGCCAAGATCAAGCCACTGTATTCCAGCCTGGCGACAGAGCAAGACTCCATCTCAAAAAAATAAATAAAAAATAAAAATAAAAAAAGACAACTTTTTTCAAGTATATTTTAAATTAGAAGAGGACATTCATGCATATGCATAGTGATATATTCTAGCACCATAAATTTGGAAACCGAGATGAAATGGATGATTATCTAGCCCAATATAAATCACCAAAATCAACTCAAATAAGTGTATAGTGGCTGGGTGTGGCAGCTCATGCCTGTAATCCTAGCACTTTGGGAGACTGAAGCAGGAGGATCACTTGAGCACAGGAGTTCACAACTAGCCTGGGCAACATAGGGAGACCCCACCTCTACAAAAAAATACAAAAATTAGCCAGGTGTGGTGGCGCACACCTGTACTCCCAGATACTCAGGAGGCTGAGGCAAGAGGATCAATTGAGCTCAGGAGGTCAAGAATGCAGTGAGCTATGATCACACCACTGCACTCCAGCCTGGGAGACAGCAAGGCCCTGTACATAATAAATAAATAGCAAATAAAGTGTAAATTAAAGAAATACATAATAAAAGTATACTACTAAACACATAAAGTGTGTACTAAAGGAAGGAATGGGCCAGGCATGGTGGCTTATGCCTATAATCCCAGCACTTTGAGAGGCCAGGCAGGAGGATCACTTGAGCCCAGGAGTTTGAGACTAACCTCAATAAGATAGTAGGACCCCGTATGTACAAAAAATAAAAAAATCAGCACAGTGTGATAGTGCATGCTGGCAGTCCCAGCTACTCTGGAGGCTGAGGTTGAGGTGGAAGTATCGCTTGAGCCTGGGAGGTTGAGGCTGCAGTGAGCTGCAATCATGCCACTGCACTCCAGCCTGAACAAAAGAGCAAGACCGTGTCTCTAAAAAAGAAAAGAACAAAATAAAAATTTAAACAAAAACGAAGGAATGAAAACAACAGTGAAAGAGAATTTAAAAATCAAATGGTAGTACAATAAACAAAATTGTTTAGATTCCTTTTCTATATAAAGTTGTGATCATGTGTAGTGACTGTTGAAAGTACAAGTTAGTATACTCACATTCCCCCATTGAAAGCTGTGTATATTTATGTACACAGGAGTCTCTTTCATTCTTGAATCCAATCCCAACTAGGGTGATAACTACTCGGGAGACTGAGGCAGAAGAATCCCCTGAACCCGGGAGGAGGAGGTTGCAATGAGCCAAGATCATGCCACTGCACTCCAGCCTGGGCAACAAGAGCAAAACTCTGTCTCCAAAGAAAAAAAAAATATTATAGGTAATAGTTATCACCCTATAAATGTTCTTTTCCTCCTAATTTTCTGAAGCCAAACATTAATTTGACTGATATTAACTTCTGAAATTCTATATTAATCAACATATGTGAAATAATGTTAATCTAATCAGACACTCTAATAAAATTATGTGAAAGGAATGAAAATTATTTATTCCACCAGTATTTGTAAAGCACGTACTAAAGCAAAATACTGTGCTGGGCACTGCTCTTACTGTTTAAGGTGAACTGTTAGGATTCTTCTACACAATGAATACTTCACTGGAGTGTTCTATTCAAAACTAGCATTTTAGATCCATATAGCTAATAACACTTAACTAAGGAATTATTTTGTATTAGATTACTTCCTTAGCACCTTAAAGATTAACTCATTTAATCCTTATGATACACTTATGAAGTAGTTACTGTTATTCTGTAACTTTCATATGAGAAAACTGAAGGCACATAGCTAGTAGAATGTACTTCTAAACAAAGCTCTTGCTCTCAGCCACTGTAATATTCTGCCGCTAATAAAATAACTCTGTTGGCAGAGTTATCAGGAAAGGCAAATCTTATCTGTTGAACACTAAGCTATTACTCTACAATTTAAAATTGTTCCTCAAGGCTCCCTACTTCCCGCTGTTTCACTTTACAGTGGAAGAAACTTTACCATGTCTCCCCTTCAGTATTTCTGAATAACAGTCTCACTAATATTTTGTAATGGCCTTTGGCCAAAAGTAATAAAATCTGATCCCACTCCCATTTGTTAATCGTTTTTGGAGTCTTTTTGCCCATTATTAACCTTTTCATTGCATATATTAACCTTTTCCTTTGCACAAGTTTCACCCACATGGCCATTATTAAATGAGTAGAACACAATCACATTTTTTCTTTGCTGTTTTTCAAATTATAAACAATGCTCACTTCTTGTACCAAGTGAAAAAAAAAACACAAGGTCTGAGAAAAAGCTCACCCCTAATCCTACTCATTGAAGTACTCAAATAGAGGCCTGATGTGTTTCCTTCCATACCTTTCTCCACATATACAAGGATTTCTGTGGTCTTTGTTTTATTTTTACTGAAACAGATACATACAATATACATCAACCTGCTTTTTATCACATAATACATCATGGACATAAAGACTGGATCTATTAGCTATGCATATAACTCTTCTTTTTCATGTGTACACATACAGCCACAGTTACGCAAAATACTATTTAAAATAATTGAGACAGCATTCATGCTGAGGTGGGAACGCTTTATCTCCTTTCCTTTTCTTTTTTTTTTAATCCCCTTTTCATCTCCCTTTTCTCTTTCCTCCTATGTTAATCCTCACTCCCAGGTAACATGTTAACATCAGGCATCCTTTCTTGTTCCTCCCAGAGTCATAATTATAAACACACACATTTATATAT
>NW_022292088.1:990321-1014954 GCF_002776525.5 Piliocolobus tephrosceles
GCCTCCCAAAGTGCTGGGATTACAGGCTTGAGCCACCGCGCCCGGCCTTGACCCATTTTCTTACTGTTACTGATATTACATCAAAGTTAAAGCCATTCAATAAACTCAACACTGAACAATCTATCAAGAAAGAAAAAGTTTGGGCCAGGCACGGAAGCTCATGCCTGTAATCCCAGCACTTTGGGAGGCTGAGGCAGGCGGATCACCTGAGGTCAGGAGTTCGAGACCAGCCTGGCCAGCATAGTGAAACCCCGTCTCTACTAAAAGTACAAAAATTAGCTGGGCTTGTTGGCAAGTGCCTGTAATCCAAGTTACTCAGCAGACTGAGGCAGGGGAAGCTTGAACCCAGGAGGCGGAGGTTGCAGTGAGCCAAGATCACACCACTGCACTCCAGCCTGGGCAACAAGAGTGAGACTGTCTAAAAAAAAAAAAGAAAAAGAAAAAGAAAGTGTAAGTTTGGATATTGCAGCAAACCCCAAAAGCACAGTGGCTTAAACAATGAAGTTTATTTCTGGCTCATGCTACACAGGAGACTCTGATTGTTGTAGCTTCTCTAGGGCCAACTGAGAGAACAACCCATCTCCAATGTTGCTGATCATGCTGCCAAAAAGAAAGAGGGCTTTAGAGGGTCATATCCCAGCAATTAAAGGCTCAGACATTTCTGCTAATAACCCACCGGCTAGAATCAATCACATGGCCCCACCTCACCAAGCGGGACTGGGAAGTAAAATCCTAGCAGCAGGAGACGAAGGGCAATGAATATTCAGCAAGCAGCAAAAATGACTACCATAAAGCAATGGTTATGCCACTGTTACCCAAATGATCACCAAATGAGACTCTTATTCAAATACATGTCTTTATTTTTTATTTTTTAGAGACAGCATCTCGTTCTGTTGCCTAGGCTGGAGTACAGTGCCACAATCTAAGCTTACTACAACCTCCACCTCCTGGATTCAAGTGATTCTCCTGCCTCAGCCTCCTGAGTAGCTGGGATTACAGAAGCCCGCCACCATGTTCAGCTAATTTTTGAACTTTTAGTAGAGATAAGGTTTCGTCATGTTGGCCAGGCTGGTCTTGAACTCCTGAACTCAAGTGATTCATCCGCCTCAGCCTCCCAAAGTGTGGGATTGCAGGCATGAGCCACCATATCCAGTCATTATTCAAGTACATTTATGATTAACTAGTTAGCCAGAAACCACTGTCACCTTCACTTAAATTAAAATTTCAGAGCCAGGCATGGTGGCTCACACCTGTAATCCCAGCACTTTGGGAGGCCAAGGCAGGCAGATCACAAGGGCAGGAGTTCAAGACTAGCCTGGCCAACATGCTGAAACCCTGTCCCTACTAAAAAAATACAAAAATTAGCCAGGTGTGGTGGCACGTGCTTGTAGTCCCAGCTACTCGGGAGGATGAGGCAGGAGAATTGCTTAAACCAGGAGGTGGAGGTTGCAGTGAGCCACAACCATGCCATTGCACTCCAGCCTGGGTGACAGAACAAGACTCCATCTCAAAAAAAAAAAAAATTCAGGCCAGCACAGCTACTTGGGAGGCTGAGGCACAAGAACTGTAAACCCAGGAGGAGGAGGTTGCAGTGAGCTGACATCGGGCCACTGCACTACAGCCTGAGTGACACAGCAAGACTCTGTCTCAAAAATAAAATAAAATTTCAAATTGGGCTAGGTGTGGTGGCTGATGCTTATCATCCCAACACTTTGCAAGGCTGAGGCAGGTGGATGGCTTGAGCCCAGGAGTTTGAGACCAGCCTGGGCAACATGGTGAAATCCTATCTCTACAAAAAAATATAAAACTTAGCCGAGCATGGTAGCATGCGCCTGTAGTCCCAGCTACTTGGGAGGTGGTGGGAGGATCACTTGAGCCTGGGAGGTAGAGGCGGCAGTGAGCTGAGATCCTGCCACCGCACTCTAACCCAGGCAACAGAGTCAGACCCTAGCTCAAAAAAAAAAAACAAAATCAAATCACAATTTGAGTTTGGTCTATTTTTCTTCAGGGTCTAAGGACTTTGATATTGCAGGACCCTGAAGTCATCATTATGAATACTGATTTTTTTTTTCTTTTTGCTGGAACTCCTTTTGAGAGCCAGATATCCTATGGGGGACAGCCTTAACCAATGACTGATGGGTGCAAGAAAACTCTGATGAGGAAATTCTTGATCAGGAAAATTCTACACTCTGTCTTGAAGGCACCCCTGTGAAGTCAAGTCAAAGTTAACTTCCAAGGAACTCTTGTTTGCCTTCCAACTGTTGCTAGTTCCAATTTCCCATTCCATATGCCCCATTTTCCCCTGGCAGTATATCGTAATAAATTACTTTCACACAATTCCTCATCTCAAGGCCTGTTAAAGTAAAAGCCAACCTGAAAAACTGCTCACTCACAGCTTTAGAATAGAAAGGTTACGTGGTTCTACAGAATGAGCCCAGGATTTGGACTTAGATGACTCCGAGTTACAGTTCTAGCTCCACAACTTACTAGATAAAGGCAGGTTCTATTAGCCCTTCTAAAATACAGAAATAATGGTAAATACCACAGTAATTTTGTGACAATGAAATATATGTGGATGTCATAACATATATGAAAGCACTTTGTAAACTACACTCTATTATGAAGACATCCACTCATTTAGGACAGCTATTTTCCGAGTGATCTCTCCCCATGCCTGTAATTCTAATTATGCTCCCACTTGTCTAGAGCACCAGTTCTCTGATTTTAACATGCATCACAAACACCTGAAGGACTTGTAAATTGCTGCCCAACCCCAACAAAGTTTTGATTCAGTAGGTCTGAGGCAGAGCCCAAGAATCTGCATTTCTAACAAGTTCTCAGGTAATACTGATGCTGCTATTCTACAGACCACACTCTGAGAACCACTGTTATAAGGAAAACTTTAGCGACTTCAAGAGGAACTTAAGAAGCTTACAGTGGTTCTATCATACTAGAGAGAATTTTTAGAAAACTAAGATTCAGCTTTAAAAAATTATTGTGAGATTTTAGGCCGGGCACGGTGGCTCAAGCCTGTAATCCCAGCACTTTGGGAGGCCGAGACGGGCGGATCACGAGGTCAGGAGATCGAGACCATCCTGGCTAACACAGTGAAATCCCGTCTCTACTAAAAACTACAAAATACTAGCTGGGCGAGGTGGCGGCGCCTGTAGTCCCAGCTACCCGGGAGGCTGAGGCAGGAGAATGGCATGAACCCGGGAGGCGGAGCTTGCAGTGAGCTGAGATCCGGCCACAGCACTCCAGCCGGGGTGACAGAGCGAGACTCCGTCTCAAAAAACAAACAAACAAACAAAAAAATTATTGTGAGATTTTCTTCCCATGCGATGGATGTCCTCATCTTAGGAAATAGATATGTACAAGTAAAGTTGGCTGTAAAAAAAATTTCTGTAGAGGAAACTTTATATTGTATCTTCATCCCAAATTGCCTTGCATTTAAAAATGAACAGTTTCTTCCATCAGAAAAGAATTCTCTCACATGGTATTAAAAAGCTTATAGTTAAAAAAAAATAAAAAATTAGGCCGGGCGCGGTGGCTCAAGCCTGTAATCCCAGCACTTTGGGAGGCCGAGACGGGCGGATCATGAGGTCAGGAGATCGAGACCATCCTGGCTAACACGGTGAAACCCCGTCTCTACTAAAAATAATACAAAAAACTAGCCGGGCTAGGTGGCGGGCACCTGTAGTCCCAGCTACACGGGAGGCTGAGGCAGGAGAATGGCGTAAACCCAGCAGGCAGAGCTTGCAGTGAGCTGAGATGCGGCCACTGCACTCCAGCCCGGGTGACAGAGCGAGACTCCGTCTCAAAAAAAAAAAAAAAAAAAAATTAAAAAAAAGAGGCTCAGACAGTTGCCAGTCTAGTGTCATGACAGATGTTAAAGTATCAAGAACAATTTATTCAGTTTATGATGTACCAAGTAATGGTCAGTCCTTTATATATGTTAAGTCATTTACTTCTCACAATAACCCATGAAGTAGATAATTATTATTATCATCTTCATATTACAGATGGGAGAACTGAGCCAAAGAGAGGTCAAGAAAGTTGCCGAGTCATACATCCAGTAAATGGCAGAGGTGGGATTCAAGCCCAAGCTGCCTGGTTGTGTCTCTATAGTCCACAGTCTTAACCAAAAATTATACCGCATGATGGGTGATCTTTTAAAACTCTGCCCAGTTTACAAAACTCTAACTCCACAGTCTTTCTTATTGGCTCTCCTTAACATGTATACCTTCCATTCTTATGTGGGCCATACAATCAAGCTTGGAGCTGCCCCAAAACCCATGTACAGCTCCCCAGGAAGCTTGCTGGTTACTCGCCCTGGATATGAATAATAGCTAATAATGCTGGGCTGTAATATAATCCTACATGCAACTATTAAACACGGCATGAATTCAACATGAACAGTGCCAAAACTGAGCAGGAATGATAAATATACCAAAGCTTCACTAATTTAATCTATTTTAAAGTTGTTCTTCATAATATACAGATTTATTTTAAAAACACACTTTTAAACTTTCAGTATATTTTATAATTATAATACAAAGTAAGAATAAATTAAAATCCATCTCTATAGCTAGAAACAAGAACAGGACTGGACATATGAAGAAGGTTAAACAGGTACTGATAACTCTCAATTGAATCCCAGTTAAGATCCTATATAAAATAAGTGTGATATAAACAGAAATAAAACAGAAAAAGAGGGGAATTGTCTTGGGCCTTCCATCTCAGAACAAGGTTGTTCTAGGAGGCCACATAGTCCTTGAAGTAA
Source organism: Piliocolobus tephrosceles (assembly GCF_002776525.5). Lineage (NCBI taxonomy): Eukaryota > Metazoa > Chordata > Mammalia > Primates > Cercopithecidae > Piliocolobus > Piliocolobus tephrosceles. The sequence goes on from NW_022292088.1 coordinate 995,105, forward strand.
AAAAAGAAAGAGAGGTTGAAGAGAAAGCCTAACAGGGCCATCTTTGGCCTATGTCTGCCCCCTTTTACATTCAGGGATTAACAGTTAAGGTAGAGTCATTACTGATGTCCAGAGAAGAATATATGCTCGAGGTCACACAGCAGGTTAATGGTAGAAGGAAGACTTATACCCCAAGTCCAAACTTTCTATCCACTTGTACCCTTAGGCATTTTTAGAAGACCACTTGATTTTTCTTGGGTCTGTTTTGCACAGGGTCTCCACTGCTGGTGTCTCAGCCTCTCCTTCACCCAGTACACTTTAAGAGTACATAAGGGCCGGGCGCAGTAGCTCATGCCTGTAATCCCAGCACTTTGGGAGGCTGAGGCGGGTGGATCACGAGGTCAGGAGATCGAGACCATCCTGGCTAACATGGTGAAACCCCATCTCTACTAAAAATGCAAAAATTAGCCAGGCATGGTGGCACGCACCTGTAGTCCCAGCTACTCAGGAGGCTGAGGCAGGAGAATGGCTTGAACCTGCGAGGCAGAGGTTGCAGTGAGCAGAGATTGCATCACTGCACTCCAGCCTGGGTGACAGAGCAAGACTCCATTTAAAAAAAAAAAAACACCACCACCACCACCACCACCACCACCACCACCACCACCAAACTACATAAAAGAGTAACCCCTGCAAACAAGCGCTATCACCTTGATGCGCTGGAGAAATTAATGGGGTCACCAGCACTTAATGCTAGTGGACCCAGGAGAGGGTCTTCTAGGAAGCAGCATGATGAAACTCACTCTAGAACTGAGGTGAAAAGAACCATTAACAAGGAGCTCACCTCTCAACATTTCACAGAATTCACTGGAAAAAAAGTCACAGAAAATTGCTTTAAAATGTGTTTTAACAGAGTACGAGGGCTTCTAAGGTGCTGATGATGTTTTATTTATTGATCTGGATACTGGTTACATGGATAGCCTTAGTTCGGGAAAATTCACTGTGAGCTGGGTGTGGTGGCTCACACATGTAACCCCAGCACTTTGGGAGGCTGACACAGGAGGATTGCTTGAGCCCCGGAGTTTGAGACCAACCTGGGCAACATGTTGAGACCCTGTCTCTACAAAAAAATAAAAAGGCAGGGCACAGTGGCTCACACCTGTAATCCCAGCACTTTGGGAGGCCGAGGCAGGTGGATTACATGAGCTAAGGAGGTTGAGACCAGTCTGGCCAACATGGTGAAACTTCATCTCTACTAAAAATATAAAAATTAGCCGGGTATAGTGGTAGGCACCTGTAATCCCAGCTACTCAGGAGGCTGAGGCAGGAGAATCGCTTGAGCCCGGGAGGCGAAGGTTGCAGTGAGCTGAGATCGCGCCACTGCGCTCCAGCCTGGGCAACAAGAAAAAGACTGTCTCAAAAAAACAAAAACAAAAACAAAAGCCAGGTATGTTGGTACATGCCTGTAGTCCCAGGATGCTGAGATGGGAAGATGGCTTGAGTCCAAGAGGTCAAGGCTGCAGTAAGCCATGATCACACCACTGCACTCCAGCCTGGTCAGAGGGAGACTGCCCACCCTTCTGAAAAAGAAAATTAATTGTGCTATACACTTATGGCATGCGCATTTTTCTGTATGTTTATTTCAATAAGAAGTTTTTGGGCTGGGCACAGTGCTCACGCCTGTAATCCCAGCACTTTGGGAGGCCAAGGTAGGCGGATCACGAGGTCAAGAGATCCAGATCATCCTGGCCAACATGGTGAAACCCGATCTCTACTGAAAATATAAAAATTAATTGGGCACAGTAGCGTGTGCCTGTAGTCCCAGCTACTCAGGAGGCTGAGGCAGGAGAATCACTTGAACCTGGGAGGCGGCAGTTGCAGTGAGTCAAGATTGTACCACTGTACCCCAGCCTGGTGACAGAGCGACACTCCATCTCAAAAAAAGAAAAAAGAAAAAAAAAGTTTTAAAAATAGTTCAGTTTCCTCACAAGCAAACAAATGACACAGATCTACTAAAGAATCTTCTGGCCATACCGTATCTTCTGCAGAAGTGTGTTCATGACACAGACTGAGTCACATTAGGGTTATGAATAGAAGCCAGGGTTAGAAAGAGGAATTGGGTCATGTTCTGAGGGCTTAGAAGCCTTCCTCAACACTCGACTTATTTGGGCAGAATGACATCACAGAAGAAAAAAAGCATTTCCTTTCTAGCTTTTAGTTTTCTCTTTGTCCCCTTTCCCTTCTTCCAATATATTCCCCTTCCCGTCCCCCACTATCCTCAGCAGCAAAATCATGCAAAAGAGCAGCAGTCCCAGGAGTTTGGTCTCTAGATCCAGGGATGCCCTGAACTGTCACAAGAAAACCCTACCAAGCCCCTGAGGTACTAAAGAGCAAAGAGGATCTCACACATCTAAGGTTGAAGCTGGGACATGGCACCCATGCACAACGCACAGTACATGCTCAGTTAACATTGACTGAATAAATGAATACATAATCTATGGACTGAATCCATAATAGTCACAATAAATGTGTGCTGACTAAAATTAAATTATAGCTGTTCTCTAGGTTTCCCTCAATCCTTTCTGCATTAATTTCCACATATCTGATCTTCAGGCAAGATAAACATTATGAGTATCATGGTCAGTATCTTCCACAGAGCACTGTTTTCATATTTTTTGGTGTGTTTACAAGATCTCTTTATCACTTTTTGGTACTGGGTCCTGTCAGCACTCTGAGAGGCAGTCCAATAGGTCAAAGCTGCTTCAAGTTTTTTTGGTTGCTAATACTTTCATATAGGAAAACAAGGTTGGACGATGGAGTTTTTGTTCTTAACATTCATTCTTGCCTATGTGGAAAAACATTTTCTGCAATCAGGCTGCTAGGAGCAAATTTCCTGTTTTTAATACCGTTTAGTCTGAATGGGTCTCTAGAGACCAATCTTAATGTAAGAGAAGCAAGGGAGCTGAGCCTCTGGGACAATTCCGGTTTCATTGTTGGGTTCAGCCAGCCCAGCTGAAGCCCATGTCATTCTTGGCAATCCAGGGTCTGGCTGAAGAGATTAGTTATGTGTTGATCTGAACAGCATCCACCTCACGCACCTAGCTGGCAGGGTCCTGTCTTCCCTCAAGCCACACTTCCCTCAAGCCACAGTACCCTCCTCCAATCCTAAAGACTAGCTTGCAGAAGGGCAGTGCTACACGCTAGAGTCACGAGACCTCTAACCACACTGGTTTGTGGCACTTCTTACACCTCAGCCCTTCATAGCAAGTCACCTCAACCAAGCAAACAAAGCCTGACTCCAGCCTTAGCCCATATCCCTGGACAAAGGTGTTTCTCAAGGTTGTCTCAGCAACTTACCAAAGTGTATGCAAGAAAAAAAAAAAAGATGATGGAAAAGAGACCTGCAGGGGGTGGGGGTGAGCACTCAGCTCCACAATTACTTGTTAGTGACAACTAAGAAATATACTGACACAAACCTGGACAGCCAATCAGCAACTTGAGGCTGATTTTCAATAAAACATAGTAAACCTCTAAAAGTCCCTAATGGAACTGACAAATGCCTAAGAGATTCATCCTCCCTACTATGTAAGTACTTTTATGTGGAAGATACAGATCAGAGGGGGTAAATCCTTGATAGAAAATAAATACTTGGAAGCAGGTGGGATTTAGGAAAAACCAGGAAAACAATATAGGATTTAATTCTATTCAAATATATGTGTGTGTATGTGTGTGTATGTGTGTGTGTATATATTAAGATTCTCCTAGATTCAGTCTGGCAGTCCTGTATTTATTCTTTCCCTCTCTAACATGAAACTGGACTTCCTAGGGTACTCCACAGATGACAAAGAATCTACTCAGAAAGAGAGGCATCAGGAGGGTGGGCATGGTGGCTCACGCCTGTCATCCCAGCACTTTGGGAAGGTGAGGCGGGCAGATCACTTGAGGTCAGGAGTTCGAGACCAGCGTGGCCAACATGGTGAAACCCCGTCTCTACTAAAAATACAAAAATTAACTGGGCACAGTGGCGCATGCCTGTAGTCCCAGCTACTCAGGAGGATGAGGCAGGAGAATTGCTTGAATCCAGGAGGCAAAGGTTTCAGTGAACTGAGATCGCACCACTGCACTCCAGCCTGGGTGACAGAGCGAGACTCCATCTTCACCAAAAAAAAAAAAAAAAAAAAAGGGAACCAGGAAATGCAGGGTTGTGCTGGGAAGGAAAAAGAGCACAATGGTTACAGGGTTGTGCACAGACTTTAGACCCCTCCATGGGCACCTCTGGTTTTTATTTCACCACTTTTAAAGTATAATTCAAGTCAGGCACAGCAGCTCACGCCTGTAATCCTAGCACTTTGGGAGGCTGCAGCGGGAGGATCTCTTGAGCTCAGGAGTTCAAAACCAGCCTGGGCAATATGGCAAAATCCCATCTCTACAAAAAATATAAAAATTAGTCGGGCTTTGTGGCACATGCTTGTAGTTCCAGCTACTCAGGAAGCTGAGGTGGGAGGATCACTTGAGCCCAGGAGATAGAGGCTGCAGTGAGCTATGATCACACCACTGCACTCCAGCCTGGGAGACAGAATGAGACCTTGTTAATCAATCAATCAATCAATCAATCAATCAAGTACACTTCGAAACCCAGCCTCTGGGTCAGAATGGATGAAATGAAGCATCCATTTGCTATAATATGTGAGCTACTTTTTGTGCCTTAGAGAGTAGCTAGGTCAGTTAGGGCTAGTTAGGGTATCAGAAGAAAGCACCCTGACCGTACATGTATACAAGCACTTACTCTGGATACAAAACTAAAAATAGGCTGGGTGTGGTGGCTTACACCTGTAATCCTAGCATTTTGGGAGGCTGAGGTAGGAGGATTGCCTGAGCCCAGGAGTTCGAGACCAGCCTAGGCAACTTGGAAAAATCGCTTTAAAAAAAAAAATACAAAAGTTTCCTGGGTGTGGTAGCACGCACCTGTGTTCCCAGGTACTTGGGAGGCTGAGGTGGGAAGATGGCTTGAGCCCAGGAGGTGAATCAGGTTGCAGTGACTTGGGATCACACCACTGCACTCCAACCTGGGTGACACAGTCAGACCCTATCTCAAAAAACAAAACTAAAATTAGGTGGTGTTCTCCACATCTCAGAGAGAGGGGCCAATAGACAGGCTCAAAAACACATGTTCTATATTCACGACTCTTGGTCCTTTCCTAGAGTAAATGCAAGATTTAACAGTCCAATATTTTCCAATTGTCAGTTAATTCATATCGTACTTCAAATATTAGAGGTTAGCACAGAGAAGGAGTGCAAAGGTAGCAGGATGTGGTGAGACAGTGGAATGGACTAAAACTGGGCTGCATCTCTGAACCTCAGTAAGCACATCTGTGAAACAGAATACTAACCCACTTTACAGGCTTGTTGTGAAGAGTGGTAAGCACTCTGTACAGTACCTGGAAGACTGTAGGTTCTCAAAAAGAGCTATTTTCTGATTTCTCCCTTCCCATTGAAGCTGGTTAGAACATTTTCCAAAATTAAGTACAACTTTTCCAAACCCTGAAATTGAATCTTTTAAACTCCATGGGAATGTTTCCAGATGTTTATGGAAAGAGGAAGTTGTTTCTATTTTCTTAAAATCTCTGATGTGGGAGAAAAGGAAAAACAATACCAGCCAGAGACCACTACATGTTCGTGCTTTAAACATCGCCACAACACCACCACAAACAAGATGAAATTAGTTTAACAGGGGAGGAACAATAAAGAAAGAAAAGTAATTATGGGTTTCCATTCCTGTCAGATGTCTTCTCATCTCAGCAGAACCATGATCTCCACCAACTGCATGGAAGCTGCATTAATCTTCCTCTGACACCAATTTAATGTATATCCCCAGAACGCAGCTGTACCTTTTCTAACTGCCTAACTAGAGAGACAAGAATTGGGCAATAGAGTTATTGACAAAGGGATTATCCCCCACTTCTAGGAAGAGAAGCAAGAAAAGTGAGTTTGAACACACTCTCCTTTACCTCTTTCACTCCTGAGGACCAGCTGTTTAAGGGGCTATTTGTATACAGATGGTGATCTTAAGGGCTTGAGTGCACTGCTTCTGCCCTCAAACCAATTCCCCAGGGGCTCTGTCTTTTTTTAATTTTGACATCCAGACTGGGAGATGCCTGGGCCCATCTGGTCACCATTTGATTTCATGCTTCTATTGTGTTCAGTCTGTTGGGGAAGTCAGTCTATAAATAGCTCATGTTCCTTTGCCTCATACTTGAAAAATAAGAAACTGTCAACTCTGCCTTTCCTGCAGAAAGGTTTTTGCTGAAGTTCAAACATCTGAACCCAGCCCCTCCGTAATGACCAAACATCAAATTAATATGCTAAGTAGCCAGCCTCAATCAAATGATTCATATACCTATTTTATTATAAGATTAAATGGCATCCAGAATAAAACCCAGGAAAGAGCTCCATGTTAGGACTAGTGAATAATTCATATGATGTTTTGAGAAGCCTCTGATCTTTTTGGAAGCTCACCAAGCTGTGAGGTTAAATCTATGTATATGAAACAGCACCCTCAAGTTTTAAGAAGAAATGTCCTTCCCATCTTTGGAACAGAATCTACAGATTTAAATTCTATTCGATCCAGGTCAGGCACGATGGCTCACACCTGTAATCCCGGCACTTTGGGAGGCTGAGGTGGATGGATCACTTGAGCCCAGGAGTTAGAGACCAGCCTGAGCAGCATAGTAAGACCTCATTTCTACAAATAATAAAAAAAATTAGCCAGGTGTGGTGGCACATGTTTGTAGTCTTAGCTACTCAGGAGGCTAAGGTGGGAGGATTGTTTGAGCCCAGGAGGTTGAGGCTGCAGTGAGCTAAGATCACACCACTGCATTCCACTCCAGCCTGGGTGACAGAGCAAGACCCTGTCTCAAAAATAAATAAATAAATAAGGATATTGATTTGATCCTGAATAAAGCAATCATACTATACTATGAACTAGACTTCCTCCCCTGACAAAAACAATCTTCCTCACTCTTCACGTTTTTTCAAATCCTTGGTTAAAATATGGTAATATTTACTACACTGTGGAGTAATTCTCTCTTTAGTATCTGTCTCTGTCAAGAACTATTAGTTCTTTTTTTGGTTTGCTTGTTTTGTTTTGTTTGAGATGGAGTCTCACTCTGTCGCCCAGGCTGGAGTGCAGTGGCATGATCTCAGCTCACTGTAAGCTCCACCTCCTGGGTTCATACCATTCTCCTGCCTCAGCCTCCCGAGTAGCCGGGACTACAGGCGCCCGCCACTACGCCTGGCTAATTTTTTTGCATTTTTAGTAGATACGGGGTTTCACTGTGTTAGCCAGGATGGTCTCGATCTCCTAACCTTGTGATCCACCTGCCTCGGCCTCCCATAGTGCTGGGATTACAGGCGTGAGCCACCGCAGCCAGCCAAGAACTATTGCTTTCTAAAGGGCAAATACAATGTCAGTTCTTATTGGTTATTTCCAGTGCCTAGCACAATTCTTGGCATATTTTTAAGTAAATGCATGTTGAGTGAATGAACAAGGTGGAATAATCACATATTATATGACCTTATGAGCTTCCACAAATGAAAACATCAAATTTGATGTTGATTTAAAGGAAAGGTAAGAGAAGCAGGGATCAAACAAGTAGAAGCAGACAGATGGAAGTAGACAGACAGATGGAAGCAGACAGAAAACACTGTTTTTCAGACTCTGTATTCTGATGGCCAGCTGGTGCCACCTAGACCAGTAAACTGGCTCATCTGGTCTTGTGGCCCTCCCACCCAAGAACTGACTCAGGGCAAGAGGACAAGCTTTGACCCCCTATGATTTCATCCCAGACCCAACTAATCAATATTCCCCATTCCCTAGCCCCCTGCCTGCCAAAGTATCCTTTAAAAACTCTAGTCTTCAAATATTCAGGGAGACTGATTTGAGTAATAAACTCTGGGCTTTTGCTTAGCTGGCTCTGTTTATTCAACTCTTTATTATGATTCCAGGGTCTCGGTAAATTGGCTCTATGGGGCAGCAGGCAAGAACCTGTCAGGCGATTGTAAAAACAAAGAAACAAATTGCTTCCTCCTCACCTCCACACCTGCTCACAATTCTAAAAAGTCTATTTTTGGCCGGGCACAGTAGCTCATGCCTGTAAATCCCAGCACTTTGGGAGGCTAAGGCAGGAGGATCACGGGGTCAGGAGTTCAAGACCAGCCTGCCTTACATAAGGAAACCCAATTTTTACTAAAAAGGCAAAAATTAGTCAGGCATGGTAGCACGTGCCTGTAGTACCAGCTACTTAGGAGGCTGAGGCAGGCTGAGCTCCAGCCTGGGCAACAGAGCAAGACTCTGTCTCAAAAAAAATAAAATAAATAAAAAGTTTATTTTTACTGGAAAGTGGGCTTATGTAAATATATGTAAATCATGTAAATCACGGAACAATTGGAGCCAACATATTGTAACAACCACCTCTGACTTTGGATCTTGGAAAAGAATATATGAGGCCAAACTCCAGTCCCAAAAAATGCAGTTCAGAAAGAGCAGCAAGTAGAAGCAAGGATCCATACTGGATATGAGGCAGGAGAACAGGGTCTAGAGGCAGGGAACCTAAGGCTCTCACTCCCACTTCCCAGAACTAAACTTAAAAGAAAACCCCAGACTTTCCATGCCTAAGTAACAAAAGTAAAAAGGGTGGGGTGAAGAGGGGTGGGGGTCTGGGCTTCATTTGCAACTCTGTAACTTCACTCCACAGCTCTGAATGGTTGCTGTCTACAACCAATCAGGCTGATTGCTGGCCGAATCGTCTTCGTTTGCATGGAAGTATGACTTTGTAACTTCACCCTAGCCTCTGTTTGCACAGCAGTGTGACTTTTGTAACTTCCCTTCAGGCTCTGTCTGCAACCAATCAGACGGATTGCAAGCTACCACTTCATTTACATGAGGTGAGCCTGCAGTGGCCAATGGGAAAACTTCTAGAGGATATTTGGACCCAAGAAAATTCTGTATCTGGTCCCTTGAGTCAGTGCTCAGCCTGCTCCCACTGTGGAGTGTACTTTTACCTTCAATAAATCCCTGGTTTCATTCTTTTGTTGTTTCATTCTTTCTTTGCTTTACTGGGCGTTTGGTCCAATTCTTTGTTCAAAACACCAAGAACCTGGACAACTTGCAGTCATGACCCTCTACCTTGAACATACCTTAGCCAGGTACATCAAGACCTGCAACTGGAAATGCCCCAAAATATGTCATAGTAAATTATCAATTTCTGACTTTGTCTTTAAGAGATAAAGTCACCCAGCCATGTTCTAGAAGCCAGATCAAACTATTGCCATGCCTGACAAAGACTCTAACTGCCTTTGGTGTAGGAAACAAATACTAAATTAAAATTTGCTCTAGGCTGGGTGGCAGTAGCTCACGCCTATAATCACTTTGGGAGGCTGAGGTAGGTGGATCACTTGAGGTCAGGAGTTCAAGACCAGCCTGGCCAACATGGTGAAACACTGTCTTTACTAAAAATATAAAAATGAGCCAGGCGTGGCGACACACACCTGTAGTCCCCACTACTCAGAAGGCTGAGGCCGGAGGCAGAGGTTGCAGTGAGCTGAGATTGCACCACTGCACTCCAGCCCAGGTAACAGAGCAAGACTGTCTCAAAATAAATAAAATAAAATGAAATAAAATAAAATAGGCTTCAGAGTCCATAGAGCAAAATGTAAATTTTTTGCAGGTCATCTGCTGACACTAGACTTAATGCTGTAGGGTTTGTGGGATATAAATTAAACACACTCTCCATCTTTGCACTGATAGGTGAAATAAAGAATACATTAACAGACTGACAATGGAGGGTTTTGCTCAGAAAACCCTCCTGTAGAAAAACAGATGTATCAAGTGAGATAAAGAAACAAAGCAGGCTGGGCACCGCGGCTCACACCTGTAATCCCAGCACTTTGGGAGGCCAAGGCGGGTGGATCACCTGAGGTCAGGAGTTCGAGACCAGCCTGATCAACATGGAGAAACCCCATCTCTACTAAAAATACAAAATTAGCCGGGCATGGTGGTGCATGCCTATAATCCCAGCTACTCAGGAGGCTGAGGCAGGAGAATCACTTGAACCTGGGAGGCGGAGGTTGCAGTGAGTCAAGATCGCGCCATTGTACTCCAGCCTGGGCAACCAGAGTGAAACTTGCAGGGAGGGAGGGAGGGAGGAAGGAAGGAAATGAAGCAAAACTCTCTCTCTCTCTCTCACACACACACACGCACATGCACCCCTCATTTGTTTACCCAGCACCTAGCCCATCCCTGGCATATAATAGATAAATGCTTGTTGAGTGAAGAATGCTTTTTCTGTGACCTATAAACTTGTATCCAGTATACACTGCTTCCTCTCCTCAGGTTAAAAGTCCTCATGGCTCCTCCAAATTATCTAAGGGAAAGCACCCATCCTCCCTTTCTTGCTTCCTGGAATGGGAGTGATGACATGTCCTATATATGCTGGACTCAGCTAAGTTCCAGTATGCTCCTGAAGCCACTCTGCCATTGTACCAGATAAACTGTTTGGTCTTCATCTCCTCCAGGAGTCTGGACCAGCTTAGCGTTGAAATGTAGGAGTCTGGCCTCCTGAAACACTTGGAAAGATGGGCACTGTGACTATATCCTCTCTTAGTTTCACCCAGACTAGTGTCACCTGATCCCCTCAAACACATCGTGTACATTCCTGCCTTAGAGTCTTTAAGCTGTTCCCTCCAACCAAAATGACCTTTCCTGAACTCATTCAAAACAAACTTTGGATATGTTATTCCTCCGGATTCCTTAGTACTTACTCTAAGTACCATTTAACACTTAAATAAATGGTTGCTATTCTTGATGATCTTTACGTACCTAAAGCCTGGTAATCCCAATAAGACTGTAAGCTTTTTGAGGGCAGGAATCACATCTACTACTCCATATTCCTCACAGCACTAAACCCCATGTGTTGCTTCCTAAATGCTTACTGAATGGATGAATGAATGAATGGTCACTGTGCTAGGAAATGTGGCATGTTCAAAGACAGATGAGACCTAGTCTGCCTTCAAGGATCACTCAGACTAATAAAATAGATAAGCCATGTATCCAAAGACATTAACTTTAGTTAGTAAACAGAATGTATCACAAGGGAGTAACAAGATACTATGAGAATTCAAGACATGGTGACTCCAAGGAGGAAGCATCATTTTAACTGGACCTTAAAGAACAAGCAGTATTAGGCCGGGCGCGGTGGCTCAAGCCTGTAATCCCAGCACTTTGGGAGGCCGAGACGGGTGGATCACGAGGTCAGGAGATCCAGACCATCCTGGCGAACACGGTGAAACCCCGTCTCTACTAAAAAAATACAAAAAATTAGCCGGGCGTGGTGGCGGGCGCCTGTAGTCCCAGCTACTCGGGAGGCTGAGGCAGGGGAATGGCATGAACCCGGGAGGCGGAGCTTGCAGTGAGCTGAGATCCGGCCACTGCACTCCAGCCCGGGTGACAGAGCGAGACTCCGTCTCAAAAAAAAAAAAAAAAGAACAAGCAGTATTTTGTATGACAGAAACTGGAGAGGTGAGATGTATTAACATACACTAGGAAGAGGAGCCAGTATAAGCAAAAGCAGGGAAGTACACAGCATTTTGGGGAAGGGCAATAACCAAAATAACTAGGACAGTCTGAGAAAGAACAAGCCCTCACCAATATTAAAAAGTAGTGAAACAAGATGGTGTTTTCATGTATATTTGAAACTTTCTGAAACAGTATGGTTCAGGCACAAAAATACAAACTCAATCTGTTTGTATTTTGAGGAAACAAAACAGTTATTTATTTATTTATTTATTTATTTATTTATTTATTTAATTTTTGAGACGGAGTCTCGCTCTGTCGCCCGGGCTGGAGTGCAGTGGCCGGATCTCAGCTCACTGCAAGCTCCGCCTCCTGGGTTTACGCCATTCTCCTGCCTCAGCCTCCCAAGTAGCTGGGACTACAGGCACCAGCCACCTCGCCCGGCTTTTTTTTTTTGTATTTTTTAGTAGAGACGGGGTTTCACCGTGTTAGCCAGGATGGTCTCGAACTCCTGACCTCGTGATCCGCCCGTCTCGGCCTCCCAAAGTGCTGGGATTACAGGCTTGAGCCACCGCGCCCGGCCAACAAAACAGTTTTAAAAGAGACCCCAAGGTATAGGCCAGGCGCGGTGGCTCACATAATCCCAGCACTTGGGGAGGTCAAGGTGGGTGGAGCACCTGAGGTTAGGAGTTCGAGACCAACCTGGCCAACATGGTGAAACCCTATCTCTACTAAAACTACAAAAATTAGCCAGGCACGGTGGTGGTGACCTGTAATCTCAACTACTTGGGAGGCTGAGGGAGGAGAATCATTTGAACCTGGGAGGAGGAGGTTGCAGTGAGCTAAGATCATGCCACTGCACTCCAGCCTGGATGACAGAGCGAAACTCGGTTTCCAAAAAAAAAAAAAACAGGCCGGGCACAGTGGCTCACGCCTGTAATCCTAGCACTTTGGGAGGCCGAGGCAGGCGGATCACAAGGTCAGGAGATTGAGACCATCCTGGCCAACATGGTGAAACCCCGTCTCTACTAAAAATACAAAAAATTAGCCAGGCATGGTAGCAAGCGCCTGTAGTCCCAGCTACCTCGGAGGCTGAGGCAGAAGAATGGCGTGAACCCGGAAGGTGGAGCTTGCAGTGAGCCGAGATCACACCTCTGCACTCCAGCCTGGGCAACAGAGTGAGACTCCGCCTCCAAAAAAAAAATATATATATATATATAGACACACACACACACACACACACAAACACAGACAGGTTGGGCACAGTGGCTCACACCTGTAATCCCAGCACTTTGGGAGGCTGAGGCAGGCAGATCACCTGAGGTCAGGAGTTTGAGACTAGCCTGGCCAACATGGTGAAACTCTGTCTCTACTTAAAAATATAAAAATTAGCCAGGCATGGTGGCAGGTGCCTGTAATCCCAGCTACTCGGGAGGCTGAGGCGGAGAATCGCTTGGACTCAGGAGGCAGAGGTTGCAATGAGCCAAGTTTGTGCCACTGTACTCCAGCCTGGGCAAGAGTGAGACTCTGTCTAAAAAAACAAACAAAAATCAGCCAGGCATGCGGGCAGGCACCTGTAATCCCAGCTACCCGGGAGGCTGGGGCAGGAGAATCCTCGAACACAGGAGGCAGAGGGTGCAGAGAGCCAAGACCACACCACTGCACTCCAGCCTGGGTGACAGAGCGAGAATCCATCTCAAAAATATATATATATATATAAAAGATATTATATATACAATATATAGTATATACAATAACATAGCTATAAAATAGTATATGTAATATATACAATATATATTATATATTCAATATATAGTATATATACAATAATGTAATATATAAAATAGTATATATACAATAATATATATTATATATTATATATATACAGGCTGGGCCGGTGTGTGTATATATATTACATACTATATATAAATAATATGTTTATATATATTATATATATGCACGCACCAGGTGCAGTGGCTTATGCCTATAATCCCAACACTTTGGGCGGCCAAGATGGAGTCCAGGAGTTCAAGACCAGCTTGGGCATTACAAAATTATCCAAGAGTAGTAGTACACACAAGGTCCCAGCTACTTAGGAGACTGAGGTAAGAGGATTGCTTAGGCCAGGGAAGTCAAGGCTACAGTGAGCCATGATCACGACACTACACTCCAGCCTGAGCAACAGAACAAGACCTTGTCTCAAACAAAATATATACACACACACACAATCATAAACAGAATCAAAAGTATAAACAGGGAAAACATTTACAATATCTGTGACAGAGGAATCAATTTCCTTAATACACTAACTCCTTTGAAAAATAAGAAATAGATGCTATCTAGAAGGATACCAAAAGAATTGTCAACAATGGTTACCTTTAGAGAATAAAATGAGTGGGAGGTATAGAAAGGGAAGGCTTTTCTAGTTTTAACATTATAGTCTTTTGTATTGGTTGAATATTTTATAATTATCTTACATTGCCTTTAAGCAAAATATTTTAATAAGCTAATCAATTAGCTGACATTTTCATTTATGCTGTTATCTGTTTTCTGCTGAGTACAGAACTAGAGAGAAACCATTTCTTTCCCCATACTTTCTCTGAACCCTTTTCTGAATGTTGTATTTGAAGGAGCCTTTTGTTGGTCAGCTACACTGGCTCCCCCAAACAGAGGACTACAGAAATGGGGTTAAGAGGGTACTTGGACACAGGCTTCCTGTGCAAGTATGTGGGAAGAAAATTTAGCACCTGTTAGCCGTCTGCCTGTGCATGCCCGTCTACTGTGGTGGACATATGAATCTCTTCCTCAAAGGGCTTCTGTTCATTTTATATCCTCTCATTTAGATGATTTTGAAAATCATTTTGTCCAAAGACTCTCAAAGTAATCATCACCATTATCATACTTCTCTTCCTCAAGCAATTAACTGACAACAGACAATTGCTTTAAACCCAGGACAAACCCAAGTTTAAAGCACAAAGTGGGAGTACAACGAATTTTCAGCATTGCAGATCCAAGTAAGATAAAAATGGGGTGACATCAACGACAATTGTCTTAGGAACTCTACATTTATGCTTAGGCAAGCCTTGGTCATCTGTAAATGACTACCAGGCTTTGGGCCTGTCTCCCCCACAGATAACCTCTCTCTCCAGCCTGGATCTCAAGGGCTGTAGCTACCACAAGGAATTTCCATTACCCTTGTCTCCCAGGGGGAAAAATCCACATAAGCTTTGGCATTTTAAAAAAATTTCTCTAGTTTCCATTGTTCATTTTTGCATAGGCATGTGGCACGAGCAGCAAACATTGTCAAGAATCTCTGTCTTTCAGATATTTCTACGAGTCTGAAAATTACTCTTTAAAGATTCACAGTCAAGTTTCTAAAGAGGGAAAAAAAAAAGTTAGATTAAGCCAGAAGAATGACTTCCTTTAAAATCCAGCTCATGGACATGCTTATGGAACCAAACAGCTGTGCTGCTGGCAGAGGGACATACTGAAACACTCATGGTAACTCCTCCCTTCCCCACTCAGCTCTGCAGAGCCCCATCCGATTACTGCACAAAAAGCCTTTTTCTTACAAATTTCTCTCCCTTTGACTTCTGTCTCCATCTTGGTTGGAAAAAAACCAGCACTAGTGATGGAATGTACAAAGCTCTGCAAATATTCACGAGAAAATGCTGCTTCTAATCCACATGCTCCCCAGCTCCCCTAGCACATACATGCATCAGGAAAAGGGGATGCACAAGGAAACTGATAGGCATCTGTGGTTCTTTAACTTAGGCAAACTATGCAGCCTTCCCAAAACAGGCAAGATTCAAGAAGGCAGAGTCCTATCTTGTTGGTCATCCACTAAACCATTAATCGAATAACGAATCTAACAGCCACTGATTGATAATGGAAGATGTACAGCGCTGGAAATACAGGAATAGAGTTGTATGTGGCATAGTGTGCAAGAGCTTGGACCATGGAGTCACACAGTCAAGGTCTGACTGCTGGTCCCATCACTTGGTTGCATGACCTTAAGCAAGAATGCAACAAATCTGAGCCTGTTCCTATCCCTAAAATGGAGATATCTGCTGTAAAAAAAGTGATACAATCCTAACAGTACCCACTGCACTGTGAGCTCTCAAATTTCTCCTCACCTGTTTGTTCTCTGTGTTTCCCTCTCCTCTAGCTCCTCAAACGTCCCTCCTCAGTTTCAGTCATTCTTCCACTTTCTTTCCCCTTTCCTCAAAGCCTTCATTCCCACTCCAAGTTCAGCAAATACAAGAAATGTAAGTCATAAAATAAGTGAGGGTCACACTTCATCTCTCCAGCTCATCCCGCTTACTTTCTGAGGCAGCAGATAACAGATCACTTGATATCTTTTTGTAACGGGTTGGAGTTTTTCAAACAGAAATGCTGCTTTTATGGCAACAGTATCCAATCACGTCTGGTCATATTAGAGAACTCATAACAACAGGTATGGAATACTTCCCCATACTACTAGACGGCAATAGTGCAATTTCCTCATTCCAGGTGACTACAGAGCCAGGGACAGGTTAGATCTAAAGAACAAGATCTTTCCTTGAGATTCTGCTAGTGGCACATTACCTGTTATGCTAGGACCACTGTGTTGCAGTCCATGGCCCCTACCATTAGAATAAACAACAGGATTTCCTAGCCACATCAAGAACAATTCTGGACTGGCCAAAAAGAAAACAAACAAAAAAGACTTGTAACTGTTACTTTGTCTCTCTAGACCTTCAATTTGAAAACAAGTATCTTGAATGGTCTCTAACGTTTCTTCTAATATTAACATTCTGGAATTCTAAAGTCAAGCTATTTAGCTACTATATATCAGGATTCAAAAATTTTCTACAGGCCGGGCACGGTGGCTCAAGCCTGTAATCTCAGCACTTTGGGAGGCCGAGACGGGCGGATCACGAGGTCAGGAGATCGAGACCATCCTGGCTAACATGGTGAAACCCCGTCTCTACTAAAAATACAAAAATAGCCGGGCGAGGTGGCGGGCGCCTGTAGTCCCAGCTACTCGGGAGGCTGAGGCAGGAGAATGGCATAAACCCAGGAGGCAGAGCTTGCAGTGAGCTGAGATCTGGCCACTGCACTCCAGTCCGGGCGATAGAGCGAGACTCCGCCTCAAAAAAAAAAAAAAAACAAAAATTTTCTACAAGTTTCTCTTCGTGTCCTAATTATGTACAATTTTCTGCAATTTAACTGAAATCTTCTCTTTTATCCTAATGCAAACAAAGATCAGCTGGCTCTCATGTTCCAGAAACTATAAAATGCCTCATGTTCAGTATTTATGGAGCATTATCACCTCTGCCTTCCCATCTCAGGATCAACATTCCTTTATTGAATCACATGCAGAATGCTCACTCTCAGGGCTCTTTGACAGTAGGTAATGATGTATTCTGTGTGTTGTTTGATGTTCAGTATATTGTGGAGATCAAACAAATATTACAACAACAAGAAGCACAACCATATTACTACTAAAATACTTTCAGTTTTGGAGACAGTGGTTGTTTTGAATTCAGACAAAAATCTCCTGCTCACTCACGTGACTTTCTTTTATTTTTTTGGTCTGGAAACGCTACAAGTATTTTAGCTAAATAACAGACCATTTTAAAATAAAGATTTCCAGAAGAAAAGGAGCAACTGCTTTCCGTGAAGAGTGGTTAGCTTTTTGTTCGTAGACATGATTTTTGTTGACTCAGTCTGCATTTGTTTTAAACAGCCACTTTCAGGCCCTGGTGGGTAAAGCTGAGCTAATACTCCTCATGGAAAGTTTTACAAACACACTGTCACCCAAACACAATACGCTTGAGCAGAGGACTCCCACTCCAACAGATGTTCCTCACCAGGAGGAAGGGAGGGAAGTTAGTTTTCCAAATGGAGCAGGATGGTCCCAGAAGGGATCATAACCAGATTCAGAAAAGAGGTTTCCAAATCTAGTTCAACTCAGAAAAATATCATGAGCCTTGCTTTTCTCGTACTATGTATGATAATGGTAATCACAGCAGGGACCCAAGGCACAGCACTCATAAACTCATTTGATGCCTAGGTGCCAGCACTTTAGATAATTATTTCATTTCCTCCTCACAATAACTCTTTGAGGCATGTATGATCTCTATTTTAGAGTTGAAGAAAACTAGAATGCAAAAAGGATAAGCAACTTGTCTAAAGTAAGCTGCCAATAACTGACGGTGCCTGACTTCAAGTCCAGGTTTAACTTCAGAGAAGCAAATTGACTTTAATACAGATTCAAGCCAGAAAAAATACAGGCCAATTTTGAAGAAAAACTTCTGCTGCAAGTCCAAATATTAACAAATACTGAAAAGAGCATTTAGACCAATAATGACTTGCCTTAAGAATGGAAAGCTGGCTGGGGTGTGGTGGCTCACGCCTGTAATCCCAGCACTTTTGGAAGCTGAGGTAGGTGGATTACTTGAGGTCAGGAGTTCAAGACCAGCCTGGCAAACATGGAGAAATCCCGTCTCTACTAAAAATACAAAAATTAGCCAGGTGTGGTGGCACACACCTGTAATCCCAGCTACTCAGGAGGCTGAAGCAGGAGAATTACTATAAACTGGGAGGTGGAGGTTACAGTGAGACAAGATCGTACCACTGTACTCCAGCCTGGGTGACAGAATGAGACTCTGTCTCAAAAAAAAAAAAAAAAAAGAAAGAAAGAAAAAAAAATGGGAAGCTGGTAACACCAGGGTCAAGGAGTAATGGACAAGACAGGTGCTACAATCCTCAACCACATCCCATTCACTATAGTCTTTTCTCTCTCTTTCCCCTTCTCCAGTTTTCCATCTCTTTCTTTTCCCATATCCTTCATTTTCTTTTTGTACTGTAGCATAGTGTTGAATACGAACTTTGCAGTCAGATGATCCTGTGTTCAAATCTAGAACTCACATCTTACTGTGTAACTTTGGCAGATCATATCACTTCTCTAAGCCTAAATTTCCTCCACTATAACAGGGGGATAAAATCCTCTACCTTTTAGGATGTTGAAGAAATTATATCAAATATACATAAAGAGGGCCAGGCGCAGTGGCTCACGCCTGTAATCCTAGCACTTTGGGAGGCCGAGGTGGGCAGATCACGAGGTCAGGAGATCGAGACCATCCTGTCTAACACAGTGAAACCCTGTTTCTACTAAAAACACAACAACAAAAAAATTAGCCAGGTGTGGTGGCGGGCGCCTGTAGTCCCAGCTACTCGGGAGGCTGAGGCAGGAGAATGGTGTGAACCTAGGAGGCAGAGCTTGCAGTGAGCCGAGATCGTGCCACTGCACTCCAGCCTGGGCAACAGAGTGAGACTCCGTCTCAAAAAAAAAAAAACACACACACACACACACGCACACACACACACACACACACACAAAGAGGTGATCAGATCACTGGTAGGCTAAATGGTATTTTTTTTTTTTGAGAGTGAGGTTTAGTGGAAATGACATAAAATTTACAGTTAAACAGTCTTGAATTTGAATTCTTGCTCCACCAATAAACTTTCTGTGCCTCAGCTTCCTTATCTATAAAATGCAGTAAATAATACAGATCTAATAGAATGTGAATGAAGTGATAAACATTTACAATTGCATCTCGTTACCAATAGGCATTTAAAAAATAAAGCTGCCTCTCAGTACAACTTGCTGGTGACAACTGATCTATTTACTCAGGCATATCACCACTAAGGACAAGGAAGTGCCGAAGCACTAAGGAATTTTAACTTTGAACCTCTTTTGAGGCTGTAAAGTAATATAAACAGACAGAGAATGATACAATGCTATGAAAAGACCACCATAAGGAAGTCTGGGTCTGTTCCAGCTTGAGCACTAACCACCTGTATAATCCATAAGTTACATGGCCAGATCTGTAACATATGAGGGTTGGCCTAGATTAGTGGCTAATGTCCGGACTTTTTTTTTTTTTTTTTTTTGAGAAGAAGTCTTGCTCTGTTGCCCAGGCTGGGGTGCAGTGGCTGGATCTCAGCTCACTGCAAGCTCCGCCTCCTGGGTTTACGCCATTCTCCTGCCTCAGCCTCCCAAGTAGCTGGGACTACAGGAACCCGCCACCTCGCCAGGCTAGTTTTTTGTATTTTTAGTAGAGACGGGGTTTCACCGTGTTAGCCAGGATGGTCTCGATCTCCTGACCTCGGGATCCGCCCGTCTCGGCCTCCCAAAGTGCTGGGATTACAGGCTTGAGCCACCACGCCCAGCACAAAACATTTATTTATTTATTTATTTATTATTTTTATTATTTATTTATTTTTTTTTTTTTTTGAGGCGGAGTCTCGCTCTGTC